>NC_033638.1:1270084-1270997 GCF_001540865.1 Ananas comosus
ATAGAAAAATCTTCGAAAAAGCAATTATAAAGCAATTTAATATATGTTTTTAAAACGAAACCACAGGGGGGCAAATTGATACGTTTTAAACCACATGGTACAAAAGTGAGAATGCATGAAACCACAGGGGGGGTTTTTGAAGTTTTTCCTTTTTTTTTTCTCAGTATCTTGCCCTAAATCCACCTCAGATTGCAAAAAATCGTCTTATTCGAGACAGATCGGGACGGAAGCTCCACTGACCAGATCCCTTTTACACTTCTAGGCCCAATTGGCCCAACACTTCATCTATAACTAGTATAGATGTTACTTGTAAATTTCTGTACGAAATTTCAACCGCAAAAATTGCAACAACTTTGCTTTTGAAAAAAAAAAAAGAGAAAAGAAATGAACAAAAATAGTATTAGTTCGACAAAATAAAATAACTCAAATTTTGTTGCCACAACTTAACCATAAAGACAAGCAACTCCCCCAACCTTCCTTCGCTTCTAGTGGAGGACACACACACAAACACACTATATATATATATATATAGAGAGAGAAAGAGAGATAGGCTGAAATACTATTAATAGCACCAAGTTGTAGGTGCTATTAGTTTTTTAGCCCTTGGATTAAGAAATGTACGGTTAGGATGATGTGGGCCCCCTAGGGTTGAGTGGGTAGTTGGTTGAATAGTATAATCTAAAGGATAAAAATAATCAAAGGGGTTAATCTAACGGCAAAAAACTTGATAGCACTAAGTGCTTGGTGCTATCGATAGCATAGCAGCCGGACTCTCTCTGTGAGACCCCAGATAGTCCTATATATGAGATATAATATGGCTAAACTCTTAACCCGGCTTAAGCATTTTGGGTGGTGGCAAGGCCCAAGAGGTTAAGAGAGTTAAGCGTGCTAGGACGGGAGTAGTCCTAGGATG
>NC_033638.1:1273521-1294821 GCF_001540865.1 Ananas comosus
TATATATATATATATATATATATATATATGCTTCTGGAAGTGAGGCTACTATGCTTCTGAAAGTACGGAGTCTTCCGTGCCACCAGGTCGTATTCCATGTTGCGACTTTCGAATCGTCGATCGGCCCCGTTAAACTTGATCTAGAGTATTTGAAGTACCTAGAAAATAAATTACGCGATTTTTCGATATTATTTGCCTAGTGAACGAAGGAGTATTTGAAGTACCTAGAAAATAAATATAGATTTTAAGTTTTCGCCATTGAATCTTATCGAACGAATAAAAATAAAAGTATCTGTAACTTTTGTTGATCAAAATACCCTCAATATTCGTTATTTCCTACCATCGCGTTTGTCAAATATTTTCTTTCTACTCACTAATCACGTAACACGTGAAATTAAATTTATCTTCTATCTAACGTAATACTCGCCAATCACATAATATGTACACTAGTCAGGTAATACATAAAATTAAATTTTTTCTTATCCACACGTTTTCTTAACTATTTTTTTCTCAAACGTATACATGCCAATCCACCTACAACAGAATTAGGTTATAGGGCACATGTTTGGGACATTTTTAAATAAGTGTCCATTTATGCTAAAACTTAAAAAATATCTATTAATGCCTAAATATAAAGCCAATCCAACCAAAAATAAAAGATTACTCTACTCACCCACCACATCCAGCCATTTGGCCCGATTACAAACAGAAAAGAAAAAAAAAAAAAAAATCAATTACCATCTTTTCTTCTCTCTTCACTCAATCCACTGAAATTCTAGACGAAGAGCCTTTCCTGTCGTCCTCCTCCGCCACCGCAGCCAACGAGATAGAGTTTCGGCGGTTGCTAAATACTTAAATAAGTGTTGGTAAATTAGCAGCACTCTTTTAGATTATAGCGATACTCTTTAACTGTCACTATATACCTAGCGACCCCACATACAGCAACACTTTTTAAAAGTGTCGGTAATTTTAGCTAGCAGCACTTTTTTGACATGTACCTATATTTAAAATTGTCGTTATAGACCATTTTTGTTGTAGTGATCACGTAGTATTCAAAATTAAATTTTAAATTTGTTATGCCGGCCAAAATTTAATACCCGACAATTTGATAATTTAAATTTTAATTCATGATAGTAGATTTTTCTTACGTGAGATAGTAGATTTAATTTTGACGAGTATTAAAATTTAGCGTATCAGAGAAACGTTAAATATTGCTAAAAAAATTTTGATACCCACTAAATCAAAACTAAATCGTTACTTAAATATAATTTTGAATTTTTTTAGTAAAATATTCAATGTTTAAGTAATACCCACCAAAATATTCTATGCGTTTCTCAAATATAGAGCATATCTTAATACCCTCGCTGTCATGCTCCGGGATCCTTTTACAAATCCTTCTTAAGAACAATAAGCGGAAAACGTGTAAATTTTCTTTTTTGTAAAACACTTTTGAGAATATCCCGAAACGCACACAGACCCGCCATATGGACAAAGAATCCCCTATTCGAACGGACAGAGTCTCCTCTGTACATGCACGGCGTAGTACGAGTATACAATATCAACCGCACCACAATCAATCAACAAGAATATAGAAAATAACAACTAACGGCATGATGATCACATAAACATATACTTCACATAAAATCAACTAGTCTAATAACTCAATCCATCACTCTAGCATCATAAATAATCAGCGGGTAATAAATGTACAGATCAAGGGACACTAATAAAAAATTATTCCCACAAAAAATTGAAACTAAAAACGAAAAGAAGAAGGTCCATCCCAGATCAATCCAAGAACACCGCTATCTAGAACTGTCCTCACGCATCATCCTGACCCTCACCGCTCGAGCTATCTGAAAAATAGTGACGGGTGAGAACATGTAAACATGTCTCCCCCTTCCTGTGGGTACCGCAAGCCGACGAAGACAAGCTATACACGTCGGCAGACGGAAGAGATAACAACAGTAATAGCAAGTAGTCAGATATAACAACAACAATAACTACCAATAGGCACAAAAGGAGCTACTACTGTACGGCGAAATAATAAAGAAATAGACAACTGGAATCAACAATCTCTATGATACAAGCAACCGCTACTGTAAAGTAAAGATAGAGGAATGTCCATGCATCAACTATAAATTGATAGTACCAATATACCCAATCAACAGCCATATTGGTCTAAAGACCTCAGGCTAGGGCCACAACGCTCTGACTGGTATATAACCCTACCATAAGCTCCTAAGCCTGAAAAGCATATAACCCTACTATAAGCTCCTGGGTCTGAAAGGCATATAACCCTAGTATAAGCTCCTGGATCTGAAAGGCATATAACCCTAGCATAAGCTTCTAGGTCTGAAAGGCATATAGCCCTAGCATAAGCTCATGGGTCTTACGGGTTGGTACTCCCAACCACTTTTCCGAAAAAGAACACCCCCTTGCGGTAGATTAAACCGCTGGTGTTTGTGAAATGCGTATAAGCTGCGACGATCGATACTATATGCTCAATGGCTAATGACGGCAAAAAGTCGGAAGAACGATCACAACCATATCCAACCAATCAGATCTAATATTCCCAAAGGAATGCCACAATGTCACTTACCTATCAGGTTTATATAGCCATATCACCAAGTTTGAAACATCATCAACGACAGAATCATGCAATGGTAATCAATCACTAGAATGGTACTCTACCACTAGATCAATCATGATACTATACGACGAAACAACCATAGAGTAGACCAACAAGTACCAAATGGCATGCGAGATACCGAACATATGATCATGATAAACTAAGCAGTGCAAGAGACCGAACATCTAATCATGATAATATAAGACAAGGTATCCAATATACGTGCATGATAAAGTAGGCAATCATAAAAGAGGAGAAAGGGAAGAAGTCTGTAATGTCCCTAGGGTTTAGTGATGGAATGACTATAGTATTAGCGACTAATCGACACATCTGTAGAGTGTTGGGACGAGTCGGAGTCGTTTTAGCACGAAATGAATGAGAAAACGGACTCGACACACTCAAATAAAGCAAAAACTGAAATTCTGGCAGTTTAGGGCGCCCATAAATGGTTTAGGGCCCTCAGATCTTGAGTGCTGTTTTGTATTAGATGCTGAAGTCATTTCGGACCATGTTTAGGGCGCTCGAAAGTTGGGCCCGAAAGTTCACTTCATGAATATCGATCCTTTTGTCACGTGGGTGTGGTAGGTGAGATCCGCCCGACCATTTTAGGGCACGCCAGACCGCCAGACGGAGAACCCGAGGACTGAGTTGTGTAGGCTGAAAGTTCTGGGCGCCCAAAACTGGGTTTAGGGAGCCCGAATGTTGGATTTCCTACAGCAGTACGGGTTAGCACAGGTTTTGAGGCTTATTGCACCTAACCCCTACTTCTATAAATGGATTCGGACGACCCCCATGAACCCTTTTCCCCTCTGTTTCACAGGAAACCCTGAATTTTTGCAATTAACCCCCTCCAATCTCTATCAACTCCACTTTTGGACCTTGGAAGCTTATAATTCTACAGAAATCCAGCAGCGATCTTTGGAGTTTTGGCTCGTGTGCAGTCTAGGAGCATTCGAATTCTGTGAAACTTGATTTGGAGAATTGTGGACTCGTGGGAGAGTGTGTGGAGCCAATTTAACAGCAGGTAATTGAGGCTAGTATGATCAAATTGTTGTTTTATTTGGATATTGGTGTTCTTGAGCTGAAGGTTTTCTTAGTGTTTACGGATCTGTATACCTTGGGAGCTGGATTTTTGATTCCATCATCCTCTACTGGTTTAGAAGCTTTTTCTATCTGAATTCGAGATTTGAGAGGTGAGTTTTAATTCAGATTTGGATAATTAAGCTTATATATGCTGATTTTTTAGGTTTTAATACAAAATCTTGGATTTTTGAATCTAGATTTTGATGGAGTGCCTATTGCTGGTTATGGAGTGATCCTCTACTTATTCATAGAGGCTTTAGACGCTTCTCAACAGGAATTCAAAGTGGAAATTCGTAGCTTTGAGCTGAGTTGCATTTTTTCTTAAGTGCTGAAGTTTTGGATGTAGGTTCTGGGCATCCAGAAATTGGGTCCTGTTAGGGATTTTGTATTGAAAATTTTCGTGATTTGAGTCGGAGTCTTGAAGGGTTCAATTAGTGTTGTTGAAGATCGAAGAATTCGAAATTCTGAAAAACTCGAAAACATCTCACTAGATGAATCACGATGCTCAAGTAAACTTTTAAATGTCTTTATGGTGATTCATATCTATTTATGACGCTAGAATCATTTAAACCAATGATACATGGATTAGAAGTAGGTTTTGAAACTTTTAAATTAAATATAACAATATTTTATATTGAGTACCGGCAACAGTTTCCAGTTCCTCAAAATCGTACTGAAAAAATTGAGTTTTTATATTGTGTACCGGTACCCACATTTGGTACCTCAAAACCTGAGCGAAATAATACTGGATTTGTATTGTGTACCGGTACCAAGACCGAGTACCGGTATTGCATCGACCGAGTGCCGGTACTGCATTAGCCGTGTACCGGTACTAAGCCTCAGAAAATTTCTGTTTCATCATGGTGTACCGGTACCAACTCCCGAGTACCGGTACTCAATGTAATATTTCCTAATTAAACTTCTAATCCTACTCTACCGTTCACCACCCCGATGGAACCAAAATGTATAAGGATTTGAAGGCACACTTTTGGTGGAATGGAATGAAGAGAGACATTGGTAGATTTGTGACTCAGTGTCTGACTTGCCAACAGGTGAAAGTAGAGCATCAGGTGCCTGCTGGCAAGCTTCAGAATCTGCCAGTGCCTGAGTAGAAATGGGAGCAGATCACAATGGATTTTGTCTTGGGATTACCGATAGCATAGGGTGGTTTTGATGCTATTTGGGTGATAGTGGTCAGACTGACTAAGTCTAGTCACTTCCAACCAGTACAAATAACCTGGTCCAGGGAGAGACTCACTCAGTTATACTTGGATGAGATCGTCAGATTGCATGGTGTGCCTACCTGGATAGTATCGGATCGAGGTCTGAGGTTTGTCTCGCATTTCTGGAGGAGTTTTCAGATGGCCTTGGGTACATAGCTACATTTTAGCATAGCATTTCACCCACAGACAGATGCTCAGTCTGAGCAGACCATTCAGACTCTGGAGGACATGTTGAAAGCATGTGTCCTGCACTTTGGAGGAGAGTGGCATCGACATTTGAGACTGGTTCAGTTTGCATATAACAACAGCTATCAAGCGAACATTCAGATGGCTCCGTTTGAAGCGTTGTATGGACGCAGGTGCCGATCATCTTTGTATTGGAGTGATGTGGGTGAAAGGAAGACTCTGGGGCCTGAGATTCTGATAGAGGTAGAGGAACAGGTTAAGGTTGTGCGACGACATATTTTGACAGCCCAGAGTCGACAGAGGAACTACGCCGATACCAGGAGACAAGACTTAGAGTTCCAGGTTGGAGATCATGTGTTTTTGAAAGTCTCGCTGTCCCGAGGGATACACAGATTCGGAGTACGTGGAAAGTTTAGTCCCCGATTCGTAAGCCCTTTTGAGGTTTTGGAGCGAGTTGGACCAGTAGCATACAGGATTGCTCTACCCCCACGACAGACCGATGTGCATGATATATTTCACGTCTCGGCGTTGCGGAGATACGTTTTTGACCCCTTACACGTGATCAACTTCACTCCACTGGAGCTTAGCGAGGACTTGAGATATGAGGAGCGACCGGTGCGGATTCTTGCTCGTGCAACAAAGGAATTGCGCAATCGGGTCATACCTTATGTAAAAATGCAGTGGAGTCATCATGAGGAGCATAAGGCGACATAGGAGGCGGAGACTGTGATGCAGGAGTCCTACCCTTACTTGTTTGAGGCTCAGGATTGAGGTATGTGTTAAGTTTCGAGAACGAAACTTTTTATAGTGGGGGAGGATGTAGTATCCCTGGTATTTTGATTGCCTGTGAGGTTTCAGCATCTTAGGCTGTCGACATATCTGGAGAGTGTCGGGACAAGTAGGAGTCGTTTTGGCGCGAAATGGATGCAAAATGGACTCGACGCGAGACGAGAGTAGAGTTCTGACGCTGAAATCCGCAAAGTACAGGATTTCAGTGTTGAGTACCGATACCATACAGGGGAGTACCGGTACCCCAATGTAATTCCAGAACAGCATGCTCTCAGGTTGCGCTAATTTGATGCTGAGTACCTGTACGGCATCGGACTGGTACCGGTACCCTGTTTGCGAGCTTACTCGCTGAGAGGCCAAGTACCGGTAACCAAATCGGGTACCGGTACTCCAGCTGGATTTTTGAGTAGGTAAAGGGCATTATGGTCCAGTGAGTTGTCGATACCTTCAACCTTATCCCCAGCCTTATATACTTGCAGAGAGCTTTGAGAAGAGGTTTTGGTTACTGCTCTCTCTCTTTCTCTCTCTAGTTTTTGATCGTGCTCGTGGTGGAGATTGTGGCTCAAGTTCGGGAGATTGTCGACGTTGGTTCGGAGGGCCGTTCGAGTGTGCGTGCATCGTTGGAGGGCTGGCGAGCGCGTGGTTTCCTCTCCTTTCGACATCTCGCCGTTGTTGGATTAGCATTTCGATGTGGGTTGAAGTTTACCGAAATCGTCAGATTTCCTTCTAAGTTCTATCAACGTCAACATGTGTTTATTGGTTTATCCTGCTCGTACTCGAATTCATGAAAGTTATAGATTATGCTATAGAATCTGAATTTGGAGTTAAGCTAGTAATTTTGTTTTACACCTGTTGGACTTGGATTTGACTTAAGAGAAAACATATAGATCCTACACTGTCATTTTCTGAAAATTACCAGATTTATCTTTAGGAGCTGTAGTTCTTTTGTATCGTTGCTGTGAGTATGTAATGGATACCCAGATTAGTGTAGAATGAGTTTACGCTCGTGCTGGGATGCCGAGCTTATTTTATAGTAGTGTGTAAACTGTTTCGTACTGTTGGGTGCCGTCGCGGTTGACGGTGGACTCACATTGCTGTTTTTGCATCGGATTGTGCCAAAGGCACGTGACTTTGATGGTAGTACCAGTTAGACCCATTTGCTTTGATTATAGCCTGTGTGAGCCTGATTGAGCTCGACAGAGACATGCTTGCATACTCTGTTGGATAGCGCCCGCGTGTGCCACTCCGGAGTCGGGCTCAGTGCTTTTGCATTGATGTCATAGTGTCCTGGTTGGACTTTCTCTCCACCGACAACCCAACATGGTGGTGGTTGGTGTAGCTTCGATAGGCGGGACGGGTGTGTTCACAGTCCCTACTGAGATTGTGTCACGCCCCGGGGTCCCCTTTTAGTTTGAAACATAGCGGAAAAGCGTTTAAATTTTTTCTTTTTTTTAAAAAAAAACCTGACCCCAGAGTATGCCAGATCCGCCACAAATATAGGGAATCCACTGTTCACACGGACAGAGTCTCCCCTGTATTTGCACGGCGTCGCACAAGTACAAAAGTACAAACAGTATACAACCACAACTAAATGAATATACAGATAGCTATACATTCATANATTTTAGCTCATTTTCGCCCGAAACTTGACGAGTGCTTATGTAATTAAATTACACACATAAACATCATCAACAGAGAGTTTAGTAGCACTGTCAAAAATCTCAGTCCTTACAGATTGGGTCAGAAAGTGCATTTCTTTATCTACGGACAGTTGTAGCGATAGTATAGTGGCATATAGCTGTAGAGTTTTATCAGCATCCTTTACTATTCTTGTACATACTTTCTGTAAACTTAGTGGATGAGCCGTTGAGATTGGTAGCGGTACCCATTGAGGACTACTTTTTTTTGCAGTAGTTCTGACACCCAGTTGTTGAGCCCTTTTTCGAGAGCCTTCGTTTGCGGTTGCTGCTGTTGCTGAGTCTGATTGTGTAAAGGGAGTTGCGAGCTAGATCCTTTCCAGTCTTGTTGCAGTGTTAGAGGAGTACCTCCCACAGGTAGTTTGGGGTATTTATATACATATGGTTGTTGTCTGGGTACTCGCTGGGGCGAGTGGTGTTGTAGACATTTTGTATGTACTGGAACCCCTCGAGATTTTATATATATACTATTTTTCAATTTAGCAGCTCTTTACCTTATGGTTGTAGCTTGGTTTTGTTTACAGATACAGCTATCGCTTCGTATATAGAAAAAATTCCTATATATACGGCGGGTCTGTTGGCATGTCCGGAAAAACATGTAATTCGGGGCATGACATTTTCGATCATATTTTGGAGTTGTAGAAGTCGTACATAGCATTTTAACATGTGCTGGATCCGATCCCTACAATCATTATTAGAATATAAAAAAGATAATCAATTTTTTGGGGCTAAATATACTGCAAATTAACTCTTTGTAAATACTCGTTTATTTTTTTTACTTTACTCGATCCGCTAACTTTCAAAAAAGTAACATTTTGTCCCATCAAAATTTCGAGTTGATGCATTTAACCTCCGTTTGAGTTCCGTCACTATTTTATCCATTTTTTATAATTTATAACAGAAATATTCTTAAAAATACCAGAAATATATTAAAAATACTATTTGTTTACTTAAGAGCAAGTAAGGGCAATTTAGTTATTTCATTCTCTCCATTAATGCCCTCTGAAAATATTTTTGAAATTTTAAGAAGGCATTAATATAGTGAGGAAAAAAAGTAAAAAATCGGATATTTACCTGAGAATTTTTTGTATTTTAACATATAATCTAGATATAATATTTTTTGTTAAGCTCTCTATATTATGTAGAGAATTCAACTGTATTTAAGCTTATCAATATAATTTATTAGTAGTCAAATTCCCTCCTAATGGAATATTGCTTTATGTTATAAATATAATTTGTATACTATATATAGATATAGTTTNTCTAATATATTTTTTATATTGTTAAATCAATATGGTTATATTTTTTTATTTCTTCTTTACGTTTATATGTATTTATTAAAATATTTTTACCCGCCGCATCGCGCGGGTCACTACACTAGTTCTTATTAAAATTACAAATAGTAAAAGTCAATTGGTACACATATTAAACTGTTGGCCTCTTTATATTGATATTTTGTATTATTGGAAACAAATTGAAATTCACTAAAACTTCCATGATTAAAATTAAAATTGTCTATTATAGAAATGAAACTTATATTTATCAAATATAGCAATTTGGAACCATCAAATTATTCGAGAAATGATTCGATGCTTTGTTTTATAAAAAATAAAAAAAGATATTAACCGTGGATTAATGAAGGTTAAAAATATCACTTCATTATGTACCAGGTTAAAAGGTTATTTCATCTGAGGGCATTTGTGTAATTAAATTAGGCAAAATTTTAAGAAAGTTTTGATTAATATCCCAAATTTAGCATTAATGCAACTAATTTAAGCATTAATTTAAGATTTGATTGATATCCCAAATTTTAGTCATTAATTTTAGGAATTCTAGAATTCTTCTAATTTAAGCATTAATTTAAATTTTAGGAATTTTAGAAATAATAATAAATATGTTGAATTTAAATATTTAATATTTAAATTTAAATTTAAATAAGAGAAATTTTGTGTTACTATTTTAACAAATTTAATATTGATAATAACGAATTCAACATATTTAATTTGTTTAAGAAACTTTTAAATTCCTCTAGTTTAGATATTAATTTTTTATCACAAACTTTAAAAAAATTTGAATATAGGTAAAAAAAATTTAAATATAATGTATTTAATATGTTGTAATATTTTTTAATGAAATATCTGTGGATTACAGATATGAAATGACAAAATATATGTGGATTACGGATGTCAATGGGTACGGATACCTATAATTTTATCTGAATTCGAATCTAAATCTGAAAGCAAACGCAGTAGATTTACCTATACTAAATAGATATAATTTTGGATATGAATATCAAAAATGAAAATCCGACGAATTTAAATTTGGGTATGGATTTTGATGGTATCTGATCCGAACCCGAAACCGATAGAAACCCGAATTTATTTTATGTTATATATAATATATATAAATGTTTGATATTATATTTGAATATGTATTTTAAACATTTAGATTTAATTTAATATATTTTAAAATATTGCAAAGAGAAATAAATATTTTGGGTTCGAATTTCAAGTTCAGATTAAGGTTCCAGTTTTGGATTTTTAGTCAGGACAGCTGTGGATATGATTTTTTAAAATTCGTCGAATTTGGGTTCGGATTTGATAGTCCGGCTCGGGTTTGGATTTTAAAAATCTGTCCCGAATCCTACCCTGTTATATTTCTACGGTAGATGAAGAGGAAAGATGGAGAGAGAAAAAAGAAAACAAAGATTGAATAGAAATTTGATTTTTTATAGTGGAATTAGGCGAGAATACTTTCTATAGCACCAAGCAATTGGTGCTATTAGTTTTCTACCCCTCGGATTGAGAAATATGTGATTAGAATGATATGGGCCCCCTAGAGTTGAGTGAGTGGTTGGTTGAACAGTATAATTTAACGGATAAAAATAATTAAAAGATTAAATCTAATGGTGGAAATTAAACTAAATAGCATAAAATCTTTGGTGCTATCGATAGTATCTCAGTCGAACTCTTTTATAGTGAAAGTAAAATTACTAAATTACCCATGTATTAAAAGACCAAATTTTTTTTTTTGAGTACCTGGTAACTAGTACCTTTCTCAAAGTGACCTGTTATTATAGTTTACAATTTTAAAAAAATTAAATCTGAGCCGTGAAATATAAATGAATGAACCGTATCGAAAAATAACAAGTGTAGAAGCATTACGTCATCTTTGGTGACATAATGGAAATCAATATTTTTAGATAAATCATTTGGCCTATTATGGATACAAACTAATTAAGTTCATGATTTTGTTATGTTAAAATAAAGATTTTAATCATATTTAGAGTTGCAATTAATTCATTTGATTGTCTCTAGAATATTCTTAATCTTATTATTACATTTGTGAACTCTATTAATGTTCTTCCTAAACACAATTAAGTCTTAATAGCTATATTAAATTAATAAACTATTAAAGGTATAACTAGTTATCTTAGAAATAATAACAATATCTTTTAAAAATAGCAATTTTGAATAAAGCTCAAAATACACTGCATCATCTTGGGTGGTGTCGTAGAAAATAGTTATAACATCATCACCTCATATGGAAAAAAACTAATATTCATCTAAACATTAAATATCAAATTATAATTTTTACAACTAATCATCCACATTTATATTTTGCCATTTTAAATAGACTAATATTAAGCTAAATAGTCAAAAAAAAAAAAAAAGCAATAAAATCACACTTTGGCAATATAAAAGAACGTTTCGTTTACTAAGCGACTGTTTAATTCCTCCGAAAATATAGAAAAAAGATTTTCATGAAAATATTTTGTTTCAATTTTCCGCCGATTTAATTCTTAAAAAAACTAGTTTTTATGAAATTTTTCTTTTTCAGATTTTGTGAAAGATAATATTTTTATTTCAAAAAAATTGAAAATTGAAAAATTCTAGTTCTATGAATTTAAAAAATAAAAAATAAAAAATGCTACTTTTTTTTGTTGAAAACAAACGAAATTCTTTTCTCGAAAATTTTTTTCATATTTTTTCGAAGAACAAAATAACTTCTGAAATTCGCAAAAAAATTGTTAACGCTTGAATAAAAGAAGTAAGATGTACATCGCATGAATAACTGTAGTATTTGAAAAGAATAATTTTAAACAATAGATAACCTTATTTCCTTAAATATTTTTTAAATAATAAATATTTTTTATTTTTTATTGAATGTAATCTCACCATCATATAAATAAAATTATAAAATTTTGCAACACACTTATAAACCATATAGAATCAAATAAATTATTTATAGTTATAATATTTTCTGCTTTACTCATTGAAACAATATATATATATATATATAGAGAGAGAGAGAGAGAGAGAGAGAGAGAGAGAGAGAGAGAGAGAGAGAGAGAGAGAGCTAGAGTCTGGCTACAATACTTTTAAAAGCACCAAGTATTTGGTACTTTAAAATTTTTACAGTTAAATCTATTCCTTTGACCAATTACACCCTTAGATCATGTTATATCACCAACTACGCACTCAACTCTAGAAAATAATCATTATCACCTTAACCCAACAAATCATCATTCAAAGACCAAAAATCCATAAACACAAAATACTTGATACTTTTAAAAGTATAAGACTTAGTTATATATATATATATATATAGAGAGAGAGAGAGAGAGAGAGAGAGAGAGAGAGAGAGAGAAATTTTCTAATCAAAATTTAATTGATTTATATAGCTTTACACCGTTAAACGATAAAACGTCTCATATCTACCATTAAAATTATAAATTATAAATTTTAAAACCCTTTGATCATCAGGTCAATGATGTCGAAAAGATTTGAAATTTGGTTTCTAAATAGTTCATGTGGTATAAATTATGTTCAACTCAGCTCGCACTCTCTCTCTCTCTCTCTCTCTCTCTCTCTCTCTCTCTCTCTCTCTCTCTCTCTCTCTCTCTATATATATATATATATAGAGAGAGAGAGAGAGAGAGAGAGAGAGAGCTAGTCTCCTATACTATATTATCATAACCACCCGTTGGTTGCTCCAGTACTATATCTCGTTTTCGATCATAGGGTATCAAATTAACGATCCCAGCGTTAAAACTGATCTAAGGGTATTTAAAGTTTTAGAAATAAAATTTTATATTTTTCGACATAAGTTTTTTTATGATCAAACCATTTCAAAAAATGTAATTTTCAATGGCTAACATGTGAGTTTGGAGTTTAACAGTGTAAGGAAGAATGAAAAATTTCTCAAATTTGATAAGAAAAATAACTTTAAACTATCTAAATTAAGTAACAATTCTTGATCTGATTGTGAATTTTATAGGTCCTATGCTCAAATTTTAAATATTATTCATCAATGTCCAACTCTCATTTTGACATAATTGGTAATTTACATAAGTAAACGAATGGTCGAAAAAACTAAAATTTTATTTCTAAGAACTTCCATATACCTCGTCATATTAACCGGTGTGATTGTTAATTTGAATACCGCAAGATCGAAAACAAGAGTAACTACCTTCACGGAGCCTCCGGTACTATAGAAATTAGAGTTGCCTAATTGATATATATATATATAAAAATAGTATATATATATTATAGAAGAGAGAGAGAGAGAGAGGAGAGAAGAGAGAGATGAGAGAGATGAGAGAGAGGAGAGAGAGAGAGAGAGAGGGTCAGGACTGTTGTGCTCTCAGGAGCCGGGAGGCTCCGTGCTTCCTGAGCCGCGTTTACGATGGATGAATTTCGGAATCAACGGGAATTGGGGGACTTCTGTTTTGACTTGATCTAGCGTATTTGAAATTCTAGAAAATAATTTTTGGCAATTTTTTCCGATATCATTACCTAAGCAACGAAAGATTCAAAATCAATAAATTTTTACGCTGAAATAAAAACCTAAAAAAAGTGGAGTATATAGTACTAAAAATTTCGATCAAAATATTGATCTTGTTGTAGATAGTATAAGAATTTGTATCAACATTTTATTCTGATTTGAATTACTTCATATACCGTAAACTTGAAAACGGTAGATAGGTCATACGATTAAAAATTATGTGATGTTTGAATCCCTTTCGATAACTACGGTAATGATATCAAAAAATGCAAAAATAGTTTCTACAAAAAAAAAAAAAAAACTCAACATACCCTAATCAAGTCTAACCGGAGCCGAGCGTTGATGGAAAATTTCACCATCGAAAACGACTCAGGAGCACCAGAAGGCCTCCGTGCTGCTGAAGCACAGCAGCCTATATAATATATATAATACTATTAAATAATAAGTATATAATAATATGATATATAATATATGTATATAATAATATGAATTAGATATGTATAGTACCCTAATGTATATAACTTATATACATGTAGATGTATATATACCTCTATATTATAATGTATAATTATACCTCATAATATATATATATAATAATCATAATATATATATATATATATATATATACAGTATATACATATATAATATATATACATATATACATATAATATATATATACATAATAATCATATTATATATATATACATATACAATATATATATATATATATGAATCAGTATATATATATATATATATATATATATATGAGTAGCTGTAACTCTCGGTAGCACGAAAGGAACGCTCCGTGCTTTACCAAGTGTTTTGTTTTCGATGATGCGGCTTCCAAATCGACGATCGACTCCGTTAGATTTGATCTACACTATTAAAAGTATTTGGAAACTAAATTTCATAATTTTTCGGTATCATTTACATATCAAACGAATAGTCTAAAAATGAACGGCTGAAAATAAAAATCTCATAAAAAATAATGATAGAAGACTTGAATTTAAGATCAGAGGTACTTACCTTACTCTAAATAGTAAAAAAAATTTTCTATAAAAATTTCATCTGATTTGGATTGTTTTACACCGTGAAATTCACAAACGCATCACATCTACCATTAAAATTGTTAATTTTGAGACCTTTTGATCACTAACCAAATAATGTCGAAAAATTATGAAATTTAGTTTCCAAATACTTTTAATAGTGTATATCAAGTCTAACGGAGCCGATCATCGATTTGGAAGCCGCATCATCGAAACAACTTGGTAGCACAGAGGCCTCCGTGCTACCAATAGTATACCAGCCTAGCTCTATATATATATATATATATATATAGTAGAGCTACTATTATAACTCAGTGGGGACCACTTAACCTTAGGGGGGACCACTCAACCCTAAAGGACTAATATCATCTTAATCCTACAATTTTTCATCCAATGGCTAAAAACTTGATAACGAAAAAGATCTTTTGCTATCAATAGTATTCTACTCTAGCATATAGAGAGAAAGTCTGGCTACTATACTATTAATAGCGCCAAACTATCACGCCCCGGATTACTAATTTTTCCGGGCTCGCTAACAGAGCCGCCGTATGCATAGGTATTTCTCCTATATATGAAGCGAAAAAGTAGAATTACCTGTAATCATACAATACTACAAACAGTAGTATAGAGCAGCTAGGAAAATAAACCAACTATATATAAACTGTGGTTCAATACATACATGTCATCCAAGGTATACAAATACTCGCTCTGGTGAGAAAGAACAACTGTATGTAAATACCCAAAAACTACAATTACATATAGCTGGTGCTCCTCTAGCTCTGCGACTCGACTGGAAGGGCTCTAACTCGCGACGCCCTTACTACGATCAAGATCAGCAACAACAGCAGGCGAAGGCGACGGCTCTGCAAAACAGTGGTAACAACTAGGCGTGAGAACTACTACAAAAAGTAGTCCTCAGTGGTGGGTACCGCCCTCAAACTCATCGGTCCATCCATTAAGTCTACAGGGATAAGCAGGAATAGTAAAGAAAGCTGGAACAAATCTACAGCTAAATATACGCTATAACTATCATGATCTAACCTAACCCTCTGTTAGAACAACTGTCAACTCAGCATCCATCTCAAAATAAGGACTGTAATCATATGGGGTCACGCCCCGACGTCCTCTTGTCGGATTCGGGCACGGGCCAAAGACCGCCCGAGCACGGACAGGGTTTAATCTCGTGGTACGCGGCACAGAGTCCCCTGACGTTCAACGGCGTCGCAAATCGATACAATGTCGGAACAGTTCGCAACCCAAGGAACACTTTTCAACAAACGTTTTTGCATAAGGAAGTATTCAAAACATAAATCTACTTTGCTTTACATTCCATCATCTCACTATTTACATTTACATTCTTAGATTCTATCACATTTCATTTCCTTTGATTTTCTTATGTCCGATACAATTCAAATTATACAAATTTATTAAAGTTGAACTCTTGGTTCTTTCATTTTCATATTCCCTAATGTAGCCGGACTCAGTTTGCTATCTGCCTGCGCCGAATAGGGGTCCGCTTACACTAAACGGAAGCCTACGCCCCTTTCCTCGCCGCCGCGCCAGAGCCGTTATACGTGTGGCTACCTTTTAATACCCCGACAAAAAGATGATGAAGAATGTGTTTTAGCAGACACCTAACGTCGAACAATATGTTTACAACCCTAGTGTGACATGTGATAATCGTGGCCACCGCAAAGGGCAGAGCTCGAGATGACATCAGCGTCCAAAGGCAGGCAAACAAATATTAGTTCAATAGATAGAGTCTAAATCATAAATCATTTTAACTAACATTACCATGCTTTTGCCTCACAAATGCATCATGTACATTATGCCATTATATAAGTGATTACATTGTTTCAACATTATTATTACCCATTCTTACTTTTACTTATTCTTTACTTTACTAGCTATTATTTAGATTAACCTTTTATTCTTTATTACCTGTCTTTCTTTTAGCATTACCCTTCCTTATCTTGCACTTTATTCTTATTCTTTACGCCTTTACTAAGTGGTACTACACTGTAGTAATATTCTTTCTTTGCCTAAGCGTTACTTTTACTTTAGCAACTTTGCCATCGACTCGGTCTTGAGCCAATAACGCGGAGTAGTTCGGCGCTCTGTCCGTATGGAGGCTGAAGGCGGAAAAAACTTACATACACCTCAGCCTTTCAATCGACAAACCACATCGCCACGGGTTCGCCCAGAGCTGCGGTACACCCGTGGCAAGGGATCCCGGTGGCTAGAGGACACGCCGCGTCACACTCCGCCCAGACCCGAAATCAGCCGATAGGGTGGCAGCAACAAGGAATACATGCACCATGCACCCTATGCCGCTCACTGTCTCTTGCAACGATTAAAGCACTCGCAGTTCTTAATCCTGCGTGGGATGACAGACATTGCCACAATTGCACCCGCGGCTAGATGAACTAATATCCGAGTTTGAGTATGTATTGCTACAGCAGCAACTAGACCAAGGAGTTGCACTAGCGAGCATGGCAGACTCTCGGTTAATCCAATTATGATTTTACTTCGAGGTGGTTAGTCTCATACCAGTTTTTGTTTCGTAGCCTATAATCTTAGCGCTCTCTAACCTTATCTCAACCTAAGTTAATACATATAGAGATCAATTCATTTACATTCTCACTATCACTGTCTCTATTTTTGGTTCCATTGACAACTTAGAGTCCAATTACTTCTCTTCAAAATCAGCTAGGTTCAATTGTCGACTCTAGGTTCCTATCATTACGTTCAAACCTAGGATATCTATATTTGACTCTTTAGGTTCATGTTATTTCTTTTTTCTCGAATTTCTTACCTACGCATGTGGTCGTTCTATATTCGATATCATAATCTTGCACATGCCACTCGTGAATACCTATGTTCAATGACGACTAAGACGTGCTTCAATGCACTCAATCCTCATCCTTATGTATATTTACTATC
This sequence comes from Ananas comosus, assembly GCF_001540865.1. Taxonomy (NCBI): domain Eukaryota; kingdom Viridiplantae; phylum Streptophyta; class Magnoliopsida; order Poales; family Bromeliaceae; genus Ananas; species Ananas comosus. Next base: position 1,290,908 of record NC_033638.1, read on the forward strand.
TTTAGGTATTACAATTACATTAAGTGACACTTATAGTGTGTCGGCATTTCTTCTTTACTTAGAGTATATACTCAAGTTAACCTTCATTATCATTTCTAACATATTTCGTGCTTCATTTAATTATGACCTCATGCAATTATTAATAGCGAATACATCTAGCACTACAGTCTATGTTTTATATCAACATACATTTCATACATGCCTTATAAATATATACCTTCAATCGCTTATACTCAGCATTCTATAAGTATGTCAATGTATTCTTTACTTAGCATTCTTCATCATGTCATTCTTACTTGGGGCAATTCTTATCATTGCATTCTTATTAGCATTCATTACATTATGTCTGAATATCACATTCTATATTGCTTTCCATTCATGCATAGCCATTTCTAAAACATGCTCTAGCTATGATTACTTACTTTAACTCGACATTTATCTAATCATATGCTACATATTCACTTAGATTTAGTTCTTGCATTCATTAGCATACCACTGGATACATTTCCTTAGCATCTTTATTCATGGCATTATATCATTGATTGCATCATTATGGTGATTCTTCTTAAATTCTTAGTCTTGCTTCATAGTGCGAACACACTAACTACTTGGCGTGAAGGCGATCCTAGTCGGCTTGGGTAAACACAATCCACCTCTTAAACGCGTTCCGGTGTGTGTGTGTCGTCACTTGTGCAGACGCCGGCTCCCGCGATGCCTGCACCGTGACACGTTTTGCCCGAACTCTCGACTGCGCCGCAACACCTGCACAAGGCACAATCGCGATTCGGTTCTGTTCGGGAGTTTATTCCCGACACCACGATACTCCCGAATCATTTTCATGAATTTTTGGAGCTTATCGCCGCCCGTGCTGCGGCTATCTTACCCAAAACAGACTGTTTTTGCTCAATAATTCGCGTACACTCGTCGGCCATTGTCGAACGGAGCGCCCAATGCGTTGTTTATACGCCCAATTAGGTTGTATATAGGCTCAATGAGATCAAACTCAACTATTTACAAAAACCCCTTTTGGAGCCCTTGATGCTACTTCTAGTAAAATCCTCCATTTCGTATCTCATGAATCAAGCATGTTCATCTACTTAGCTCATGCTTAGGATTCTATTAAAATCATCTTTAGAGTATACGAATTACTAAAGATCTACGCATAAAAGCTTCAAGGAATGCTTACCTCTTAGGTTGGCTTCCAAGGTGAAGAAGAAGATGATGAGGGAAGCTCTCCATCTTGCTTCACCTTCTTTTTCCTTTTTCTTTCTTCTTCTTTCTTCATCCTTTCAGTGTTTCTTACGAGACGAGAGAGAGGAGGTTTGGTGGTGATTACGGTGACGAGAGAGCGCGAAAGAGAGAGTTCGTAATCCTCTCTTCACTCATAACCTTATTGCCATCAAAATGCCATATAGTCTCTCAACAATGCCCTTCTCCCGCAACAGGCCCGAGACTGGGCCATTTTCGGGGTTCGGGATCGTACGCTACCCTCGATGAGAGACCGTCCCTATCGAGAGACCTGTCTCTTGACTGAGAGACCTGTTCCGAAAGTGTCCAGAAATCAGCCTTCTAAGTCTTAAGCCAAATTTTGAGACTTTTTCACCATTTTTTCGCTCCGTTTTCACTCGTTTTCGTCGTTTGACATCCGATTCATTTCAAATCGAACCGAGACTCTCCAAACATGTTTTCAAGCATTTTTCATACTATTCTTTTCATCCACGCTAATGCTCGCGATTAGTCCATGGTCAACATAGCCTTTCGGGTGCCCGTTTTCGGGCGCCCTTATGCCGCGCGGAAACAGTCACTTTCCGGATTCAAGCTCTTAGTTCCGAACTTGGCTCGGAATGATGGTCCATTCCTTTCTAAGTAAATACATCGTGAAAGTTCATGACATTGATAAGTTACTTACTATTAAGAATTTCGTCACCTCTAAAAAGAGTTCGTCCCTCCCGCCCGCGAAACTAAGAACGTAACACCTTCATTCAGCTCGGAGGCAATTGAGGGCACTTAACTTGTCACCTTTCTTTACTTCGGAAGGGCGCTTTTGACACTTCTTTGGAACTATCAAGAGGACTACTACGGAGCTCATGAACGCAAACGCATCAACTTTGCAAGGCCATCTCAAAAAGTGCATTACGGTCTCCGCTCACTCTAGGTGGTAGCGCAAGTCGAAACTCGTACGCTCCCTCACTTAGCGCTACAGAGAATCCCACCACATCTTTGTCCATCGGCCACAAAGACGTCTTCTTCGTGGGCACATGCATTACTCCCCAATTCTAGGAATGGCGTTCCAAATCAAATCTATCAGACATTGCTAAAAGCAATATCACCAGTATGCATCGGTTTTAATACTGTATTGCTACTAATTCCCGGACTACTTTGTATGCTCTAAAGCTTGAGATGGACCACTTCAGGTAGCCATATAACCCCAGCTTCCATCTCATTCCACGTGGGCGCTTGCACCATAGCTCGGGTCTCTCCAGAAGCACTTCACCATAATGGAGTTTTCAGGAAGAATACCACTATTGGCCTTATGATATGACCTATCTACACGTTCATAACCCTCATTAGTTTTTGCCAAAAGGCTCACGAAGATCACTTTATGTTCTGATGCCATGAATTCGAGTCAAACCTCTGTTGATAAGGACTATCGTGAATACTTCGCCATTCTCGTGTTAATCATTGGATGGTCCAAAAGGCCAACGAAATGACTTCATTTATTAGGCCTAAAGTATCCCGTAATACACCGGCTGTTCTATAATGTCCGAAGCGTATAGCGCATCTTCATCCGCTCGCATGATGTCCGGGATGAACCAATCATAACGATTGAAGGTGTTCCAGTGCGATATTCTCGCACTTGGTATATTCGCACACACTCCAATCCAGTGAAGCAACTAAAATCCCAAACCGTATCTAATTCTCGTGTACGTTGGGTCACAATCGTACTCTTAGATCATGTACCATCAATGCTAGTTACCGCTCTACGTCGAAAATGAGCCACTCACTATTGGGCTCCTATGCACTAGTGCGAGCCACCAGGCGTGCCCACAGTGATCCATTGCGTCCGCGCTTCACACTTGGGACACACGCCCAAGTAGCTTAACTCAGACCAACAAACTCATCGAGCGGACTCCACACTCATTCTGTCACTCCCGCCCAGTACTGATGATATGAGGTTGTACGCTACCTCTAGTAGGTGCTACATATATAGCCTTGTGGTTGCTTGGGCTCTATGCACCAGCGACGCAATGCAACCGGTCTTCCCAGAGGCGCAGCGAATCTCCTTCCGGGGACATGGTGGTCCTCCTCCGCCCAATGGAACCCGGTGCCGAGAGCTCTATGTTTCTGCAGGATGAGGGATCTTAGCAATCTTTCTCCTCCTTGCTGGGGCTCGCTCACAGCTCCATGTGGTTCGCGTAACAAATCTCTCCCGCTTCAGGGACCGCTGGATCAGCTCCGAGAGCCCGCCAAGAAATAGCAGTTGTTGCAAGATTTTGATTTTTTGGCTCCTCGAAACCTCCCACAATTGCACTTTTATCATTCTAAGCCTGTCAGCTATTTCCGAAGATAGCAATCCTCGCACTTCCGGTCAAATCTGACTAAAGTTCGACATTTACTTTACGAATTCTCGGCATATACTTCTTTGGTCTTACTATCTACTACATAGATAGTAGTAATTAACTATATGGCTCATATTGCAGTCACGCTCCAACTTCTATGCGTCAAAACACCATAACTGCATGAAAACTCATATCCCTCACGCGATGTCTCGTCACGACCAATCTCCAGCCAGCAGGCTCCCAAAGCAGTGGGGTCCTCGTGTCAGATTAGGCACTGGACTCCGCCGTGGACCCCTCCGGTTCGCTATCATTGCCGCATTCTTGGATGGCCCGACCGTGCGCATGTGGCACACT
>NC_033638.1:1294921-1334114 GCF_001540865.1 Ananas comosus
AAGAGAGAGTAACTCCTAGCCGGGAAAGTGTTTCAGCAGCTGGGCAAATGTGTTTCCTTGTGTGGCCAGAGGGCCACCTTCTAGTTGTACTATCCGAGGGGTGCAGCCCAGCGGCATCCTCGGCATCTCACTAGCATCGCCAGTCCCAATCAGGGACATCGTTCAGCAGCACACTAGTCAGGGCGGGCCGCCAGTTCTGCGCAGGCGAGGGTCACGACAGGCCCCCGAGCGGCTCGCATTACGCGGCCCAGATCTGGAACGGAAGGCAGCGACAGCCGAGGAATTTGTCGCAGTACCAATTTTTACTTATCGTATTCGAGTTAACGAGCATGTTTGATACTGGTGCATCGCATTCATTCATCGTGACGTACTGGTTGCCGAACTGCATTTTGGCATCCCACTTGTATCCTTGTTGCATCCGGGACGAGTTGTTGTACCCGATCATTCTTTGGGCATTCGGGAGTTTTGCCCCAGCTGCCCTATTCGGGTTGGAGATTGGATCATGCCCGTGGACTTGCTAGCTTTGCATAAACTCGGAAAGTTTGACGTCGTGTTGGGCATGGATTGGTTAACTGAGTATTTCGCCACTATCGATTGCAAGGACCGAACCGTGACGTTTAGAGAGCTGGAGCAGGCGGAGGTTGTGTACCGAGGATGCCAGAGTTCGCTGTTTGCGATGACGATTAGCTCTTCTCGAGCTCGGCAGTTGATTAGTAGGGGCTGCGTAGCCTATTTGGCTACTGTCGTGTTGCGGGGCGATGCGGACGCCCCTAGGATTGAGGATATCCCCGCAGTGCGGGAGTTTGGAGATGTGTTTCCAACGGAGCTTCCAGGCATGCCACCTGATAGGGAGATTGAGTTTGTGGTAGATCTCGTCCCCGGGACTACCCCGATCTCAAAGGCACCCTATAGGATGGCACCAGCAGAATTGAAGGAGCTGAAGGCACAGTTGCAGGATCTTCTGGATAAGGGTTTTGTGCGACCGAGTGTGTCACCTTGGGGAGCACCGGTTTTGTTTGTAAAGAAGAATGATGGATCACTTCGCTTATGTGTGGACTATCGTGAACTTAATAAAGTCACGATCAAGAACAAGTATCCATTGCCGAGAATCGACGATCTATTTGATCAGCTCTAGGGATCTTGTGTATATTCCAAGATTGACTTGCAGTCGGGATATCATCAGTTGAGGATCAGACCTGAGGATGTGTCGAAGACGGCTTTTAGAACACGGTATGGACACTATGAGTTTACTGTTATGCCGTTTGGGCTTACTAATACCCCGGCGGCTTTTATGGATTTAATGAACCGTGTTTTCAAGCCTTACTTAGACAGATTTGTCGTGGTGTTCATCGATGACATCTTAGTGTATTCGCGGAGTGATGCGGATTACGAGGAACACTTGAGACTTGTACTTCAAGTGCTTCGGGAAAAGAAGCTCTACGCCAAGTTGACAAAGTGTGAATTTTGGCTTAAAGAGGTAGCATTCTTGGGCCATTTGATTTCAGAGTCCGGGATAGCTGTGGATCCAAGGAAGATTGAAGCTATCAAGGATTGGCCGAGGCCGACGAGCGTGACCGAGATACGGAGCTTCATTGGGTTGGCCGGCTACTACCGACGGTTTGTTGAGGGATTTGCAAAGTTATCTACTCCCCTCACGAAACTCACGCATAAAGGAACTAAGTTCATTTGGAATGATGCCTGCGAAAGAAGCTTCCAAGAGTTGAAGCAGAGATTGACGACATCCCCGATCCTAACCTTGCAAACTGCTGGATCAGGATATGTGATTTATAGCGATGCTTCTTTTAATGGATTGGGCTGTGTTTTGATGCAGGATGGGAAGGTGATCGCTTATGCATCTCGCCAATTGAAGGATTACGAAAGGAATTACCCCACTCACGACTTGGAGTTGGCGGCCGTAGTCTTTGCATTGAAGCTATGGCGCCACTACTTATATGGCGAGCGGTGTGAAGTATATACGGATCACAAGAGCTTAAAGTATCTTTTCACTCAGAAGGAGTTGAACTTGAGGCAGCGCAGATGGTTGGAGCTACTCAAGGATTATGATTTGACGATACTTTACCACCCGGGCAAGGCTAACGTGGTGGCGGATGCGCTAAGTCAGAAATCGACGGAGAACTTAGCGATGCTTATGGTTACTCAACCACCGTTAATCGAGCAGATGAAGCGGTTGGAGTTGGAGTTGGAGGTGGTCGCTCCTGATACACCTTTGAGACTGATGACTTTGGTGGTGCAACCTACCCTTTTGGAAAGAATTAAAGAAAAGCAAGCTTCCGACTCGGAGTTGCAAAAGATTCGAGCTAAGATGGTTGATAGTTGCACCTGCGACTTCACTTTACACGGTGATGGATTGATGCATTTCCGCGGACGACTTTGTGTACCGGCGCACTTGGGCATTAAAGAGGATATTCTTCAAGAAACACACCGAGCACCGTATGCTATACATCCGGGAGGCACCAAGATGTACAAGGACTTGAAGTTGCTTTACTGGTGGCTCGGGATGAAAAAGGATGTTGGTGAGTTTGTTGCTAGATGTTTAACTTGCCAACAGGTGAAGGCTGAGCACCGAGTTCCTGAGGGAAGTTCCAGAGTCTACCGATTCCAGTGTGGAAATGGGAAAAGATCACCATGGATTTCGTGATGGAATTGCCTCGCTCACTGGCCGGGCATGATGCTATTTGGGTGATTGTGGATAGATTGACGAAATCGGCACATTTCATACCTATCCACACTACTTGGACTGGTGAGAGACTCGCACAGGTTTATTTGGATGAGATTGTGCGATTGCACGGGGTACCTACTTCTATAGTATCAGATCGAGACCCCCGTTTTGTATCCCACTTTTGGAGGAGCTTACAGGACGCTCTGGGTACGCGTTTGGACTTCAGTACAGCTTTCCACCCTCAGAGTGACGGGCAGTCGGAGCGTACTATACAGACTCTCGAGGACATGCTTCGAGCCTGCGTGATTGACTTCCAGGGAGGATGGTCGCAGCATCTACCGATGGCAGAGTTTGCTTATAACAACAGTTATCAAGCAAGCATCAAGATGGCACCGTTCGAGGCACTCTATGGACGGAAGTGTAGATCGCCACTTCATTGGAGTGAAGTTGGCGAGAGATTGGCTTTAGGCCCAGATGTGCTCCAGGAAGCAGAGGACAAGGTTCGCATTGCTCGGGAGCGATTGTTGACGGCCCAGAGTAGGCAGAGGAGTTATGCTGATCGGCATCGACGAGACTTGGAGTTTCAGATTGGAGATAACGTCTTCTTGATAGTCTCGCCGACCCGAGGGATTAGAAGGTTTGGAATCCGGGATAAGTTGGGCCCCTGATACATTGGACCGTATGAGGTTTTGGAGCGTGTAGGCCCGGTAGCGTATCGACTCGCTCTACCGCCAAATCTATCGGGTGTATACAATGTGTTTCATGTATCGGTCCTTCGGAAGTACATCCACGACCCGGCTCACGTGTTGGATGCTACACCTTTGGAGCTGCGGGAGGATTTGAGCTTTGAGGAGCAACCCTTAAGGATTTTGGCTCGCGAGGTAAAAAGATTGCGGAACCGTGAGATTCCCTACGTGAAGGTGCTTTGGAGCAACCACGACGAGCACGAGGCCACTTGGGAGTTGGAGAGCGCACTGCGGGAGAGCTATCCCCTTCTTTTTCAGATGGAGGCTTGAGGTACTTTGTTTGTTTTGAGTTTCACGGATGAAACTCCTTTTTAGGAGGGGTGAATGTAACACCCTGGATCTTTGCAAATTGCGAGATTCGAGTGATTGGCTGTATTTTGAGCTTTCTCAGATTTTTCTGGTGGGTCGTTGACTGTGTTCCGACCTATGGCACGTGTCCCGAGATTTGTGGTACAAAGCCTTGCACCAAAAACGCGAAAAAAAAGGATTTGGCTGACTCTCGAATTGAGTTCTGGCAGGCTTGTACCGGTACAAGGTTGATGGTTGTACCGGTACAGCCATCGGAGCTTGTACCGGTACAGAGCCGCAGAGCACAGCGACCCGAGCCTCGGGTTTGGATTTCGTGGGCCTTGTACCGGTACAAGGGCTCGTGTAACGGTACAAGGCGGCAGATTTTGAGCAGTTCGAAACTGCAAGGGCTTTTTCGCGATTGTAGCCTCTCTATAACAGCACCCTCGCCCCTTAGGGCTTTTCTTGTGCTGGAACCACAGGGAAACAAGGTGAGGAGCCCATCCATTCCCTCCTTTTGATTTTCCTTGGTTTTATTGGAGATTTTTGAGGATTAATGCCTCATTTTGCTTCTTGTTGCATCTTGGAGGCTTTTTCCACCATTGGAGAGGACTTGGAGCTTTGATAGAGGCTTGTTGGAGGAAAGATCTTCCACCCCATTTGATTTGGAGCCCAAGTTGAGACTTCTAGAGAGGTTAGCAACATGATTTGAGCTTTTGTTCGCATGTTTGCAGTTTTGAGATGGAACCCATAAGATTTTGATACCTTAGGGTTTGAATTTGGGCATTTTAAATCTAGGCTTTTGGAGGGATAAATTGTTTGAAATAGAACCTCCTTGAGCTTGGGATTGAAAAGGGATTTAGCTCTCATTGTTGGGAGTTTGAGAGAGATTCTCTACATCATGAATAGAGTTTAGTCCCTTTTGGCTAAGTTTGTTAATCGCTTGATCTTATATGACCCGTAATGCCGCGTGTATCTCTTCGCTCAATTATTTTAGGGGTATTTGAGACCGTGACAACTTCGTTCGGCGAAACGAGGGCCCTACGCGACGGGTCGGCTGGTTGACCTAGCGCACAGACAATGAGAATTCTCCATTTTGATGATTAGAGTACGTAATGTGAAAAACATGCATAACATTTTAGATATATTTTTTGAATTTTTAGATCTTAAGCCAATGTTATGTGTAAAGGAAAGTGGCGAACTCCATATAGTAGAGAACTACATGTGTACTCGCATATGTTTGCATTCTATTAGACTTGGAATCATAAATCCATTGTGAAAATGAGCATCCTTTTGCATGCATTAAAGTTTATTCTGCTATATGAAACTGAAGGTCTTAGTAAGCCATAAGAGCCGTGGGACTTGTGCTATTTGTGAATATTGGCTAATTCATAAAGGGGCATCGAGCTCTTGCTCATGTGTGAACCTAGCGATAGTGCATTGAGCAGAGTTGGATATACTTTCATTAAAATGTCTAAGTGTCAGAAAGGGGCACAAGACTTAGTAGTATTGGAACTTCGTGTTGTGACTTAAACTAGAGCTTCGGGATGCTAACGACTAACCATGTAGAGACATGAGGAATTGGATAACGTGAGACTTGGACTATGCTGCTGCTATTTGTGCTCATTCGCACATTGCTTTGAGGGGTCGATCCAACAAGCCGGCACTCCGGCAGTTAGCCTACGCCGACTTTTGTTCGCGTCGGAGGTATTGGAAGAAGCCACGGGTCGAGTGGGACAGAACACAGTTCCAAGAAGTAGGGATGTTCGGCACTCACAGCAACTTACGCACAAGCTGACTTACGCTTTGGCTAGGTCCCTAATTGGAGAATGAAAACCGTACACAATGTTAGGGTGATAATCACTACTAGACAAGAGTAGAGCGTGGATTACTTTGACTTGATTCTGAGCATAGAAGGACATTCTGGTATCATACATAACATGTAGTATGCTAGAAGTGTTTATTGGCATCATAAATCATTGGAGGCCATGACAAAATATCACTTCTATGTATATAGAGTAAATCATGATATACTTGGGAAATCATGTAGATATAATATTATCCATACAAGATAAAGTTGCATATAACTGTGACATGTTTCAATTGCAAGTTGTAACTTGAGCATCTAATTAGCTTCTTTATGCAATTTACTCGTTACTATATGTTGGACTTACCCCTTTTTTCCTTTGGGGCCTAGTGAGCAATGAGCTGGAGGTCAGTAAATTGCACTGAACTATAAAATTATAGTTCTGTCACTCCACTCTATTTCGCGATGTTTTTTTCATAGCCTTCCACGCAGGGTGAGGCCAGGGATCGGCTAGGAAGGAGTTGCTTCGAGCGTATGCTTCTTTCGAGATAGTTCTAGGATGGTCTTACCTCTCGATATATATATTTTATTTCAAGAGTTGAGGTTTACAGTGTACTAGAGTACCATCCATTTTTGTACTTTTGAGACTGAAGTTGGTACTACTTATGTTTCTTTTATTGTCTGCTTTATTTCTTTACTGTTTGTGTAGATGATATGAACTTACCGTCTGATACATTAGTTGCTATCTATTTACGGTCTTTTATTGTTCTGTCTCCTTGCTTTAACTTCGCTTATTGGAGAACGCCTTATATGTTGTAGACATATGGCGGGTCTGGGCACAAGCTTCCGGATGTGGTCTCGCGTCGCGGAGCTGACAGGTTAGTAACATGTATTTCCCTTTTGTGCATGTTTTGATGGTTTCTTTTGATTGAAACCCTAGATTTTGATATTAGGTTAGAAAATGGGGGTTTTCGATTTGAGGGCTTGGAACCAAATTGATGGCTTTGAACCTTCGTTTAGGTTAGGTTGGAAGGACTCTAGCTCCCATTTGGAGATCGAGAGAGCTCCTTCCGCAATCGCTGAGTTTTCTGCAACCCTAGCCCGAATTGGTTAATGATTGACAAATCCGTTGTTCGTTTCGTTTGGGCTAACAGCTGTTGCCTTGACATCCTTAGGGTACTAGGAGGCTAGTGGACACCTTCGTTCGGCGAAACGAAGAGTTCGAAAAATCGGTGGGTTTGACTTCGTGGAAAAGAGGCAAAATGGCCCCTATGCTCTCTATACTTGTTGTAAAGTATTTTTAAATGCATTTCTATGCTAATTGGAATTTATGTGAATTTTAGAACACTTAAAATGCATGTCTTATGTGTAAGTTAAACTTCACTCTATATAGTAGAGTAATCAGGGTTATTTCCATACATGTGAGGGGTATTCATGTGGACGAATGAGATTCTCGTCTAGTATGCTAAATTAGCTCATACTCGTGTATTGGAAACATTATACTATGTTTGGACTTAGTAGCACAAAGTGTCATCAAGAGACACTTGAAACTAGTAAACTATGAAAATGCAACATAGAGACATAACGCTAGGCCATTGTACATCTGCTATATATTCCATGTTAGAGACATGATGTCGTAGAGATAGGCCTTTGGAACATTCGATACATTCCATGTTATTAGACATGAGGACTTGGTACTTGTGACAGGACATATGACTACTTGCCATTGTGCTCATTCGCACATGCTTGTGAGGGTCGCTCCCTACAAGCCGGCACTCCGGAGATAGCCATCGCGATTCGTATTCGCCGTGCGGGATTGGGCGCCGAAGTGGATTGCCGTGGGCCAGGCTCATTCCTAGGGTGGGGATGATGACTACCACGGGGCCATTAGGCTCGGCATCGGCCAGACAGCCTACGGGTGGGTCTCAGGGCCATAGATAGCCTTCGGGTGGATCTCTTCAGAATTGACTTTGAGTGTTCACTATGACATGTGGACAGATGATGACTTAGTATATGGACTAGAACAGTAAACAATGACATCTTCACTATTTACTTGAGAACATTGTATGGGTTGCATATTTATGCTTATTCATGTTATACACATCCATGTACATTCATGTTATAGTTGCTTTATTACTTATGCAAATCATGCTAAGTAGAGACATTATGCTATAATGAGTTACATTTTTACTTACCTTCTTCCTTACTACATTTTTGTCACTGACCTCCTCTTTGTAGCTTTTGGGCCTTGTAGCGCAGTTCACTGAAGTCAGTAATTGCCCACTGGGAACTATTTTTAATAGTTCTCACGCCCTCATTTTCGTGGTTTCTTTCAGAGCCTTCTGCACCGGCGGAGGCACGGGATCGCGGTAAGGGGATCGCATAGCTAGCTAGCGAGGAGCGGTTCTTTGCCTAGGTGGTTTACTCTTTCTTTTTGTAGTTGAGAGAGTGAGAGATTTTTGTATCCATGTATAGAGACCACCTATGTATCTACTATTAGCTCTTGTATTTGGGATTTTCTTTGTACTACTTTATGTTTCTATCAGCAGTTTTCAGCTTTATGTTACTTTCTCTATGGTAGAACTTAGTCTTCTAGTATGCTTTGATACTCCTAGACCTCTTTTATTATTGCTCATTTCATCGTTGTTTTAGACGTCTTATATGTTTTAGACGTATGGCGGGTCTGGACACGTGCCGGGCGTGCTTCCGCTGGGTCCCGGGGCGTGACAGGTTCACACGTAAGCGGCGCGGCGGCGCGAGGCGAGAGCGTAGCTCCATAGATAGCGCCCCACCACCGAGACCAGAGATAGCGGTACCCTGAGTCGGCTACTTAGGAATGTAAAGAATGAAAAGAATCAAGTTGTAATAATCATGTTAAATCGGATTGTATTTGGAAGTTAAGTGAAAACTAATGTAAGAATGAAAGATTGTAAATTATGATGTAAAGTGTAATATGTGAGTTGAATGCTTGTAATAGCATAGTTGTATTTATGTTTTCGATGCCTTCCTTATGCAATCTATGTTGTATACTGCTCCTGGTTGGAGCCTCGCATATTGTATGGATTGTGACGCCTTGGACATACAGGGGAGACTCTGTCCGCGGTACAGGAGAAATCCTGTCCGTTCGGTGGTCTGTCGGCGTGCCCGAACCGACCAAATAGGCGGGCTCGGGGCGTGACATTGGGTGCCCTAACATTGCCATTTGTTAAATCCTAGGTTTTGATCTCTAAAACAAGTAAAAGAGAGCTTGTCTAACCTCTAGAAGTTCATTTAGAACCATCCAAACCATTTCTAGGGCATATAAAGCAAACACTAAAAATCCACCATTAGAGCACTTTAAAGAAATTAGGGTTTCATGTGTTCTATAGCTCCAACTAGGTTTCTATACTCATTAGAAGATCAAAACCTAGTTTTCTAGGACATAAACCCAAACCCTAGCCTAGGTTTTCATGAAAACCTCACCTTGGCCCAAAGCTCTCCAAGGTCCTTCTTGTTGGAGAGATCCCAAACCCTCAAAGCCACCAAATCCATCTTCAAAAGCCTCCTCCACTCTTTCTCCTTGCTCTTTGGAGAGAGTTCTAGAGAGAGAAAGAGGGAAATGAGAGGGGAGATGTGTGTTGGCTGTGGAAGAGGGAGAGAGGAGTGTTGGGGTTATATATAAGGTGCTACAATTACTAAAAACGCCTCCACTTATTCATATTAGCAGCAGTTTTCAACCTGCTGTCGGGCCCAAAGTGTACCGGTACACTTTAGGGTGTCACCGGTAACACGATTGCGTATGGCCAAACCCGAGAGCAGCTCCCTCGGGTTTGGGGCATTTGTACCGGTACACTTTCATTTTGTACCGGTACACATTGTCCAGACTTGGTTTTTAGCTCCGTTTCGATTCTATTTCGCACTGATCAATGCCAAAACCCCTCTAACACTTCTAGAACTCATTTTTAACCCTTCCAACACTGTTGGTAGGTTAATTGGAACTCGCCTAATTAATCCATTCGCACACTTTAGTCAATTTGGCTAAAGTTCGCTATTTTTTTATCGAGGTTTCGATACGTTACAGAAGCCTTCCTAATTAATAGTGCTGACTGAGTTATAACCCGTATGCATGCTGAAACTATTCTTAGAACAATTTAGAGCAACTGGTTGCCTACATACAATGTAGGCCATCCAAAGTGCCCTCACCACCAGTCAAGAAGGCCCGGGGCCCTTTCAATTATCGCAACCACCTGACATTCAAAGGGACCTTATGCATTGAATATATAGAACTCTCTTAATTTGAAACTAAGGTATCAACTTAGATTCCAAATATATGAAGCATAGAGTAATAGTAAAAGGTGGGTACTTCTCTTCCATGTTAAAAAAATTCCAGTAAGAATTTGATTCCAATGTTGACAGCCAAAACCAAGGCACATAATAAAAATTCTTAGAGGAAAATGGAACCAAAATTATTTAATTCTCAAATTCATACCTTCCCAGCACCAAGCTTCCACATTTTTAATCTTTCCAACACATAGTGAAAGAATCCGCAAACATCAAGCAATAGCATCTATATAATATAGTTAATTTGGTTAGCTTAAATACATTTCAAAGGAAACTGATTTGTATGGAAAGCAGTCAAGAGCTGATAGAGGAGACATCCATTTACTATGCAATCTTAGAAAAATGAGCTAATTGATACCATTGAAATTAATCAAAATCCCACAAAAAAATCTTAAGAAAAAAAAAAATAAAAACCCAAATGAGGATAATTTTTTTTACCAAACAGCTAGAGAATTCATACAAAACACATAAAAAACTCAATCTGATACCCAGAAATGAAATTGGTGCAGGAAATAAGATCAAGCTTAACAGGTATCGAAAATGAATTCAAGTTCTTTCTACGCAAAAAGAATTTATAAATCAAAAGTCATAATATACATGTTTGGAGGATTTGGGTACAAAAAAATAGAACCAATTCAGTTGAAACAGATGTTTTTTTAACCTCTCAAACATTAACTAACTATCCAAATCATCACATGTTGAACCTAAGCAAGTAAAACATTAAGCAGCTATCTAAATCATTTCTTGCCGAACTTAAGTATAATGAGTAGAGCATCCAAACTTCCAACTGCAGTATAAAATGGATGCTTGCAAGAAAGTTGAAAAGCTCTACATTAAATCAGCTTGTGAAAATCACACCAAATACTATACATGAATGAGTATGGAAATAAACAAATAGTATACATGAATGAGTTAGAACCTGTATGCGCCCCGAAACTATTCTTACCACAATTGAGAGCAACCGATTGCCTACGAAGTAGGCCATCCAAAGTGCTCTCACCACCAATCAAGAAGTCCTGGAGCCGTTTCAATTATCGCAACCATCTGAAATTCAAGGGGAAGTCGCCTTTGCATTCATTTCCATCAATCAATCAAACAACAGATAACATCAAAAAAAATATATGAACCACACCTAAACTGTGTAGCACTAACAAAACAGATACGCGAACTTCACAATGTTTGATAAATTTATTATCTAAACTTACAATTTGTACTTGGTTTATACATGTTCTAATGGTATTTATAACTAATTTGGCAAAGCAACCTGTAGCCTAATAGACTCTTTTGTTATTTGGTGAAACTCTCTATAATTCTTTTAACAGAAACTGTTAAATTCAAACAAAGCTGGACAAAATTTTTAGAAATCGAATGAAACCTAAAGTAACGTAGAATAAAATCGTCCCTAGAACGTTCAGATGTCTAGATTGCCTTCAATGGTGTCAATCATCAATTTGGATATTCTATCATCAAAAGGTATTTGACAATAGCAGAGCCCAAATACTCTTAGGAGTATTCTAGCGCAATCCTTGTACTATCCCAATATTGCAACTTAATCCTAGTCATCTCACTTGAAAACTTTAGTCCCTGAAAATCTCACATGTTTTGACTTTTTGCTGTGAAAGGCACATTAAACCCCACCTGAATTAGTAAAAGAAGGTGAGTTATTTTATAGAAGAAGGGATAAAAGGTCATTTTGTAAGATAACTTAGATCTTTTTGACAGTCGAGGGCTATAGTGTAACATAAATGAATGTTCAGTGCATGAAGTTTAAATATTTAACTGAAAAGTGCACCAATGAGATTTGCAGTATTGGGATAGCATAGGGACTATCAATACATTTACCCTGTAAATAAAGATCAAGTGTATTATTTACAGCAGATATATCACTAATTATATGCAAGATTGCTGAGCGTCCATTTTTTCACCTCCCTCTCCAAATATCACCTCAAGTTTTCCACATATACGACACATAACATGGCCATACAGCATGTAAATAGAGTAAAATAAACATCAGATAGTCGAGTTAACGGAAAATCCATGAAGTGGACTCCCTTGAGTTATAATCTTGCCAAAACAATCGTTAGAATCAATCAACAAAATTTTGAATTAAGAACCAAACGAATTAAACAAAATAGTTGTGAATATACAACTTTGCACACATAAGAATCTCGCATTATAACGCATTCAAATGTGTATTAAGAAACTGATGATACATACCAACACGCATGGACGGGGATGGATTTTGCAACCCTCTCCGCGCAATAGAGGAGCTGCTTCTTTGCCGCCGCCGATGGGATTGGACGGCATGTACCGTGCCACCGCTGCCGCTGCCACCGGCGACAGATCCTCACCCAAACCCCATCCCCATCCCCACCCACCCCCATCCCCATCCCCATCCCCATCCCCATAAAAAAGTATAACTATTAGTATTTTTTCTAGGAGAAAAGTAGCATACTATCCACTTCATTCATTAGTAAATTATAATCATCAGCAAATATTGAGAAAGTTATAACTGCAAGAGAAATACCAATAGACATAAGATGACATTCATAATAAATGAATTCTTCTCGCTATTGAAGTATAGGAAAACATTTGGGCAAGNTGCGTAAAAAAAATTTATAAATAAGAAGTCATAATATAAGTAAAAAAAATTTTATAAATAAGAAGTCATAATATACATGTTTAGAAGATTTGGGTACAAAAAAATAGAGCCAATTCAGTTGAAAACAGATGTTTTTTTAACCTCTCAAACATTACCTAACTATCCAAATCATCACATGTTGAACCTAAGCAAGTAAAACATTAAGCAGCTATCTAAATCATTACTTGCCGAACTTAAGTATAATGAGTAGAGCATCCAAACTTCCAACCGTAGTATAAAATGGATGCTTGCAAGAAAGATGAAAAGCTCTATATTAAATCAGCTTGTGAAAATCACACCAAATAGTATACATGAATGAGTGTGGAAATAAATGATTAATAGTGCTGACTAAGTTAGAACCTGTATGCGCCCCAAAACTATTCTTACCACAATTGAGAGCAACAGATTGCCTACGAAGTAGGCCATCCAAAGTGCTCTCACCACCAGTCAAGAAGGCCCGGAGCCGTTTCAATTATCGCAACTATCTGACATTCAAGGGGAAGTCGCCTTTGCATTCATTTCCATCAATCAATCAAACAACAAATAACGGCAAAAAAAATATATGAACCACACCTAAACTATGTAGCACTAACAAAACAGATATGCAAACTTCACAATGTTTGATAAATTTATTATCTAAACTTACAATTTGTACTTGGTTTATTCATGTTCTAATGGTATTTATAACTAATTCGGCAAAGCATCCTGTAGCCTAATAGACTATTTTGTTATTTGGTGAAATTCTCTATAATTCTTTTAACAGAAACTATTAAATTCAAACAAAGTTGGACAAAATTTTTAGAAATCGAAAGAAACCTAAGGTAACGTAGAATAAAATCGTCCCTAGAACGTTCAGATGTCTAGATTACCTTCAATGGTGTCAACCATCAATTCGGATATTCTATCATCAAAAGGTATTTGATAGTAGCACAGCCCAAATACTCTTAGGAGTATTCTAGCGCAATCCTTGTACTATCCCAATATTGCAACTTAATCCTAGTCATCTCACTTGAAAACTTTAGTCCCTGAAAATCTCACATGTTTTGACTTTTTGCTGTGAAAGGCACATTAAACCCCACCTGAATTAGTAAAAGAAAGTGAGTTATTTTATAGAAGAAGGGATAAAAGGTCATTTTGTAAGATAACTTAGATCTTTTTGACAGTCGGGGGCTATAGTGCAACATAAATGAATGTTCAGTGCATGAAGTTTAAATATTTAACTGAAAAGTGCACCAATGAGATTTGCAGTATTGGGATAGCATAGGGACTATCAATACATTTACCCTGTAAATAAAGATCAAGTGTACAGATGATTGTAGCCCCCGATCTATTTCTATATGTCACGCCTGGATACCAGCGGAAGCATATCCGGTACGTGCACAGACCCGCCATACACCTGCAGTATATAAGGTGTCTACAACAAACAAGTCGATAGGAGTAAAACATAAAAGAATCCTATCAATCCTATCCTGATATCAGAGCATAGTAGAAGTCAATAAAACTATTTAAAATAGAACAAAGGGTATACAATCCAAAATCTCAACTAAAAGAGAAAGTATCACAACTCTAATATCTGGTTCAACAGTAAATATACATCACGGGGTATACAAAAAAGTAGGTACAATGGTGGTCTCTCTATACATAGGGACATCACCCTCGGCCGTAGCCCGAGTAGCAAGGTGATCGACTAGCATGCTCCTAGCAATGTCTAGCTAGACGCGATTCCCTTGCCACGATCCCTAGCCTCTCCTGTAAATGGCTCTGTAAAAACAACCACAAAAAGGGCGTGAGAACTATTAACCATAGTTCCCAGTGGGTAAGCCGCCAGCCTCGGCGAATTACACCACTAGGCTCATGATGTACTAAATGAAAGCAGTAATTTGCATGATATATTTCCAATGCTAACAATTAATGACCATGTAAGCAACATGTGATGATACTTTCTACAGTAATGAATCAACTGAATACATAAAGCTTAGCAACTACTGTAAGCATGAATATAACATGAATATAAGCACGAATGTGTAAGTAACTACTGTACACTGTAACCGGTAAGCATTCATTACTGTCAAATGTCATTTAGTACTTGGTCTCATATAGAGTTTTCCTTTTCATTTATCAGGACCTACACCAGGTAGTCTAGCTTGCGCCGCGCCTAATGGCCCCGTGGTAGTATACACTCTCCACGGCAATCCATTTCGGCACCCAATCCCGCACGAGCGAGAAACTGTCGCGTAGGCCAACTCCGGAGTGCCGGCTTGTAGGGAGCGACCCTCACAAGCATGTGCGAATGAGCACGATGGTAAGCAAGCAAAGTCCACAGTCCAACATGTCTCAATCATCATATTTTAGCTCACAATATTCTCGCTTTCGATCCTTTGATCGGAATTTCAATATAACCAATATTGACGACAACTAGTATCCACTAGAGTAATAAACATGTGAGAGTAATGCTAATTGATATATGGCATTAGAATCCTTCCACTATCATGGCACTATCAACATAGTCACATGGCATGTCATTGTTTGTCACGCCCCCGACCGCACTACCCGAAAACAGTACCAATTTGGTCCGTTTCGAGGACGGCGTGCGTGATGCCGAACGGACGGAGTTTCCCCTGTCCGCCCAAGGCTAAGCAACAGATTGTGTACAACAAGTCCCCAGGAAAGCAACTTGCATTCATACACAATCAACAACGAAACGAGAGCACAAACAGTGCTACTACCAACTAAAGCAAACGATACAAGTAAAATCATACAAGTATACAAAAGAGAGAAACTTAACTATTTGAATCATCATTGAAACATTTAACCTCTTTCGATATCACTTGAACTTTAATCATTTAGTACAACTTGCATTCTTTCCCAAAATGAAAATACATCATATACTCTCCAAATCTCACCCTATACAACATCTACTCTCAAAGGTATAAAATAAAAGTACAGGGTGGTGCTAATGCAAGTAGATAAGGTAAGCTATCTACCAAAAGCTAGGGCGCTATGCCCTTACCGCGATCCATCGATGAAGGCCCGCTGTCCTGTGTATCTGTACCCCTAAAGCCACACGGAGGTGAGAACTACGAATAGTTCCCAGTGGGTTCGGCCGCCGACTCCGCCGATCTACCCACTAGGTCTCAAGCAGGCATAGAGAGATATATATGCAATATATATAAAACAGAGCTAAACTGAACTGAAAGCAGGTGTGTAAAACAGCTATATCAAGCTATGCCTCAATCTGGAGTCATGGATGTATGAACAATAAATAGCAGGGTAAGCAGCTACTATAACATCTACAATAGCTATCATGGTAAGCTATAAAACATGCTACTAGGAAAGCAAGTAAGCTGATATGAACAATGAATAGCTACTATGAACATCAATCATGGGTAAGACTCAATGGGTAACCCAATCTCCAAGTGAACACAAGGTTCACAAGCAAGGCTCACATATCAATCTCCTAGGGATGTCGAGCTGGACTATCCCCGAGTACGCCTGCGGATAACAAGCGGCTATCCGAGCAGCAAGCAGGGCTGCCTCTCTAGTGACCAAACTCCGGAGCGCACAACTTGAGGGGAGCGACCCCACCAAGCGCAGACAGGCAATGTGAGCAAGATCATCTCACGAGCAACAACAACCCTTTGAGGGTAATATCATCATGAAAGTAAGGTATACTTGTACCCAATCTCATAGTGTCTCAACTACACTAATATGATCATCTCAAGCAACGTCAACATGTGCCACTCAATCATAGTTTTCTAACTAGATGCCACTCGTCATTTAGACTCATCATTACACTAGTTATACCATACTAGTCCTTTAGTAATATAAGCATCAATCATCACATATAGGGTCTAGATTTTCATCAAGCAACCATCATGCATACTAGATCATGAACCAACCAAGCAAGATATTTTGAGCTACTAGCGTGCAAGTATAAGCAACAATAATCATTTTCTAACCCTATATGTTTCTGCACAATATGCAAATAGATCAATTTAAACTTAGACATAGAGGGTAGCACGATGACTTCGGGATGGCACTCCCCCACCTTGGGTGATGCCGAAAATACTCCAAGACACGCTCTCGTGCTAGTCTTGTCGCCGCTTAATTTTCGTTGGGTTAGCTTTAACCCTTTAGCACTTCAAATGGCGATATCTTCGCGCTCGATCCTCGAATCGACGAACCGTCTTCGCCTACGCGTTTATAAGCATAGGAATTAGGTTTCTAACCCCTCAAAAGAGATCAAACCCTAATATTTGCAAAATCCCCAAAATCTAACCCTAGGGTTAGGATCCATGAGAAGCTATGGATTCTAGCTTCATTGTGAGCTAAATCCATAATCTCTAAGCTCATTAGGTTCCATGTGAACCATCAAAACCAACAAAAACCATCCAAACCCTAGAAATCCCAAGTTTAGGGTTGAGGCTTACCTCTAGGGTTTGCTCCAAAGCAAGCCCTAGCTTGAAAACGTGGAGGAGGAGAGCTTCTTCTCCTTCCCCTTGGTCTTCTTCTTCCTTTTCTTCCTCTCTTCTACTTCTTTCTCTCCTTCTTTTTCCTTTTCTCCTTCTTCTTCAACCGGTTAGAGAGAGAGAGGGAGCTAGAGAGAGAGAGAGGCTGTGAGAGTGAGAGAGGAGAGAGCTGAGAGTGAGAGGAATAAGTCCTCTATTGTAACAATATGCTAAAAAGCCCTCCTTTTATCAGATTTTGTAACTTAACCCGCTGTTGCCGCGCCCTTGTACCGGTACACGGGATCTTGTTCCGGTACAAGACCTAGGCGACAGCAAAAACAGAGCGCAACCAGAGCCTCGGGTTTCTCGGTTTCGCAGGGCTTGTACCGGTACAAGCCAGCCTTGTACCGGTACAGCGCCTGAAGCCTTCGAACCTGAGAGCTCGCAGCCTAGCTGTGATGGTTGTACCGGTACAGCCATCACCCTTGTACCGGTACAGCAACTCCAGAATGCTGTTTTTGACTTCGATTCGGCTCCGCTTCGCGCCGATCGATGTCCAAATCATTCTAACACCTTTAGAACTCATTTTTGCTCTTCCAAATTTGTTGGAATACCGAATGGAACTTGTCCAAATCGTTTAATCGCCCACTTTGGCCCATTTGGCCAAAGTTAGCCAATATCGTCGAATTTCGATATCTTACATTGTTCTCTACTTTATAATCAATAAAGTCACGAGAATATCATTGTTCTCTACTTTACAAAAGTATAATTATCATGTCCATTAGTTATTCAACTTAACCAAATATAAATATAAACATGAGCATAACTACAATTATGCATGAGTTCTCTCTACTTCATAGAGGTTCTATTTCAATTACATCAAACATTATGGTGACATATTCCATGTACTTTACCAATCACAATAATCACAAAAGCGCACAACTATACCAATTCTATAGTGACATATAGAACATAGGGGAGCTTCACTTGCTCTGGTTAGGTCAAACCCACCTATTACTAGGCTCCAATCAGTCACAAGAAGTCCCAAAAATCAGCTCAACAAGGCCCCAATCCTGCTGCAAACAAGGTAACAAAACCGCACCGAGACGATTATTCTCAATAAATACAAAGTAGAAGCTTAATTCCCTGTTTTGGTTCAGTTTATTACCTCAAGTTAAGCTTCCAAAAGGCCCTCCAATGCCAATCGAAAGCAGTCCAAGGGTCAAATACCCTCTCGCTGCGAACAATACCGAAACAACGTCACAATGCTTGTATACAAGTTAATTTAGCCAAAATCTTACGAAATCAGTTTTCTAACTGAAATTTCAACGTACCCCTGCTTGAAGCACCTTCTAAACTAGTTCCCAAGGTCACTAATTTAGTTCAATAAGGTTCAGAAACCTGCTGTGAAGAAACAATTCCAAATTGCATCAATTCGACTAAGTAAACGTCATATAGTTCCGAAATTGAGTTATAATTCACTAATTATCCATATTAAGCTTTAAAGCAAATTTTCTCTGAGTTTCAATGGATAATTAGCAGCCAAAATAACTCCTCTTTACAGCTGTAAACATCTTCTAATTCAGTTGGAAGCAACGAAACTAAAATGTGTCAAAATTCGATACTAAACCGTAAATTAGAGAGAAATCAAGTTAATTACCTCTCTAAAGCTGAGAGTCAGCTTCCCTGGCAGTAACCGCACAGAAAACACAATAAAACCCTTCTTTCCCACGTTCCAAAGACCTCCCTTGAGTCTTCCAACCAGCGAGAATCGAGCGCGGCGCGAAATCGGCGCAAAACGGTGACTTCTATGTAGAGAGCGAAAAATCCTAGAGAGAGAGAGTGAAGAAGGTGGGAGAAGCTCTCTCTGATCACAAGCAACCTCCACTGAGCTCCTTTGGTCGTGCAGGGGGGGTATAGGTAAGGTTAAGATGTGAAATTACCAAAATAACCTTGCTGCCACGTTTCTGCTACTATGTACCGGTACACAATGATGGCTGTACCGGTACACCAAGCAGAAAATGCTGATTTCGCCAAATCAATGCACTTTCTTACTTTTAGCCATCCAATCACTCTCTAACTTGTCCAAAAACTTGTCCAAACCTTTTAGAACATGTAGGATAATTCCACATTTCATTCCACACACTCGAACTCCGCAATTTGCAAAAGTTCATCATCTACTTCCTTTACGACACCAAGATACAGTAGGTATATCACTAATTAATTATATGCAAGATTCCTGAGCGTCCATTTTTTCACCTCTCTCTCCAAATATTACCTCAAGTTTTCCAAATATATGACACATAACATGGCCATATAGTATGTAAATAGAATAAAATAAACATCAGATAGTCGAGTTAACAGAAAATCCATGAAGTGGACTCCCTTGAGTTATAATCTTGCCGAAATAATCGTTAGAATCAATCGACAAAATTTTGAATTAAGAACCGAGAGAATTAAACAAAATAGTTGTGAATATACAACTTTGCACACATAAGAATCTCGCATTATAACGCATTCAAATGTAGATTAAAAAACTGATGATTCATACTGACACGCGTGGACGGGGATGGATTTTGCTACCCTCTTCGCGCAATAGAGGAGCTGCTTCTTAGCCGCTGCCGATGGGATCGATCGGCATGTACCGTGCCACCGCTGCTGCCGCCACCGGCGACGGATCCTCACCCAAACCCCATCCCCATCCTCACCCCCACAGCCATCCCCATCCCCAGAGCCGCGCCTCACCTCTCCGATGCCCGCCGAGCGCCCCGCGATAGGCTTGGCATTTCGTCGAATAGGGCACAGGCGCCAGCGTGAGGGCGCGGGGGCTCGCGAGCTCCTCCTATTGATCACGCGATGGGGAGGGAGAGGAGGAGAAGAAGATCCTCGCCAGATCGCCGCGCCCCACCTCTGTGATGCCCGCGAAGTGCCGCGAGGGAGAGGGTGCGGGGGCTCGAGAGTTCCTCCTATTGATCACACGATGAGGACGGGGAGGAGGAGAAGAAGATCCTCGCCATGCCTGAGGAGCGCCCTGCTATCGGCTCGGCATTTCGTCGAACAAGGCGCGAGGGCCAGGGAGACGGCGCAAGGGCCAGGGAGAGGGGGCGGGGGCCTGTGAGCTCCGATCGATCGCGTGACGGGGAAGATCCTCGCAGATCGGAGAAAGATGAGAGGCGGGATCGGGGAGAGAGAGATCCGCAGGATCTGCAGATCCACAGGGCGACAACCCTCCGCGCCCTGTGGGATCTGCGATCACAGGAACGGGTGGGTGGTGGTGGGGGGATAGCATGCGACAACTCTCCGAGCCCTGCGGGCTTTGCGGAGCCACAGGGGACAGGAAGGGCTTTGCGGAGCCACAGGGGACAGGAAGGGCGACAGGCGAAGGAGGCGGGCAGAGGGGCGCAGGAATCGCGGGTGGGAGAGAGAGTAGGGATCGAAGATGCGCAAGAGGGAAGGGAAGAGACGGGGTGGACGACATGTAAGCCACAGTAAAACTCACGATTTAATATATCTATAGATACGTAAAATCAGGAGCAATTCTTAATTTGCATATGAAAGGTTCCTAATAATAATGTAGCTCAAAACAAATAGAAGTTTACGATAATATCAATAAAAGAATAAAATTGAAAGATTTTTGTCAAAATGGTCTATATTTGGAAGCATTTTTATGTATTCAAAATAATATTAATTAGTTAGTAGTATTGGTAGATGATGATCATAGGCGTATTTTGGATGCAGTGCGGTGGGAATGAAAATGTTGTGCATGTGGTGATATTCTCACATTGCATCTGTAGTAGAGAAGCTCTTACAAGGAAGTATGTAGAATAAGAACTCAACCTGCCACATGTACAATAAATTAAAAAAAAAAAAAACGTTGAAAGGAAAGACTAAATAGATCACAGCCATCAGACTCTCAAGAAAAGATTATGAGTTGTAATTCTACCTAAGTGGAGAAACTAAAAAACTGATTGTGTGGATAACTTCAAGAAGGAAAAACTGGTTGTGTGAGTAACTTCATAAGAGTTTCCATCTTAATAAGCTAGTGGTAGCCTTTCAAAATTGACAGAGGTAGTAAGGATATAACTAATTATTCGTTCAGTTCTCTTGAGCTCTCCTCAGATGTATGAATCATCATTTATGGGGGGCGCTGCTATTGTGATAAGACACAGCCGGACGGTTGGTTTCGTAGCTCGCACTTCATCTTCGTTCTGCTATCCACCTTTCTCTCCTATTCATGTATCGTAGCACGGTTCCTTCTCCCTTGTATGATCATGCCATCTTCCCCTCCCAAGTAAAGCTCCTCACCGTAAAGGTCCAGCTGCTGACTGAACCGCAAGCGAAGAACAACTTTGGTCTCTCCCTACACAATAGTGTGGTTTTGCTGAACTGATGAAACTCATCGTTGTCATTGTTGGCCATCACCATTTTTTTCTTCTCCGATCATCTCGTCCCACCTCTTCTCATGCGCCTCCAAGTTCCGATGCATAGCCAGCAGCACGAACGCACAGGTCCACTTCCTTGCAGCCGGCTCTAGCGCAAATTAGTTAGCCTTCGTCGACCCAAATATCATCAACCACCTATTCCTTGTGGCGCTTCATGTCTGACAGCACGACGGCGCCGGAGCATCCTATTTGATGCCGTACCAGAGGACGACATAGGCATAGTGCCAGCATAAAACCCCCCCTCAAAAGTGTACACCAGTTTCAACCTGCAAGGCGCCGCCAAGATTGGCTGAGAACACCTCGAACCCAAAGCTCAGAGTCTCGCCACTCCCGCACCCACCATTCTTCCAGCAGGCGTGGACAAGGGCATATCACTTGGGGTTCGAGTGGTCAAAGGCAAGGCCGACCTCGCTCAGCAATTCTTGCTACAGCTAAAGTGCCAAAATTTCTGCAACTCACCCTCTTTTTTTTTAAGCTGACAGTTCAGCATCCAGCCACACCTTAGAAACTAACCAACAATGAAAAGAATCTTAAAAATTACCGATTCATACATCTAATCACATAAAATTTTTATTTAACAAAAAAGAGGGCAACAGTGCGAAGCTGAGATCTACACATTCGAAACCTCTGATCATCATCATTATCAAAAGCGCAACTCTTCAGTATAATCGCTAGTTGAATAAAATAACAACTCTGTTGGACCAACAATGAAATAACGTGGTACACTTACAGATAGTGCAGGGAGCTCAAAGAATTCCTCTCTGAATAGGACACCAGATGAGACCAACAACTAATCTGATAGACTTCTCCAAAGCAAAGTCTTATCTGGGCAAGTCTTTATCAAGATGGCCTTTAGGTCTCCCAGTTCACTTATTCTCTCTTGATGCTTAGAATTCGCAAGGAATGGAAATTGCTGCCACAAAGTATTTTAAGGGGGATAATAAGTTAACAATCATTCCAGAGAGAAGAAAAGCAATGTAAATGCAGTCTCTGGGTTCGATTTAACAAAGCAAACGTTCTATGCACAATAG
Source organism: Ananas comosus (assembly GCF_001540865.1). NCBI lineage: Eukaryota > Viridiplantae > Streptophyta > Magnoliopsida > Poales > Bromeliaceae > Ananas > Ananas comosus. The sequence continues at coordinate 1,317,325 of NC_033638.1, forward strand.
AAGTGCACCTTTGTAATCCACAACATGTAAGAAGCCGCAAGCTGGGCTTGAATGTGATAATCCTCGAATTCATCAACAGGAGTATTCAGGCACTCACAAAGGAATTCTAATTCTTTGGCCCAAAATAGATCCAGCAAGACACAACTATTTTGATGGTCAGTATGCAACTCGAGGGAACCATTTTGATGGTCCTTATGCAACTGCCTGGCATGTAAACAATCATCTCTGAAGAGCTTTATCCAGCATTGAATGAGGAATCGACGGTAGACCCACAAGGACTTCCACAAAATGTAAAAGCAGAAGAACCAATTTAGCAAGATATATGGAATAATAACACTTTATTATTATTGAGAAAAATAGGCTTAAGCGGCACAGAGGTGGTAAATGGGAAGCACCAAACCTGTCTATCCATAAATCGTTTAATAAGAAATTTGTTCCACTTGATCTCCTCCTGTTCAAATAAAATAGCTAGTTATTTCATTCCATCAATTTTTGCGCCCCAAAATATTCTTTGAAACCAATAGCTAAATTTGGTACGATGGTGACATTGTAAATGAATTCACTAAAACCGTAGAGTAAAGAAATTCAGATATAGAGGGTCTATCACGACTTCCTATAGCCTAAAACTCAGTAAAACACTAACAAAACATTGTTTCTAGAAGGATGTTCATGGTCACATTTCTATTTACAGATAGAGGTGATTTTGAGCAAAAGTAAAAACACTATATGATTCAGAGAAAGGACGTAGAAAATTGCAGAATTTGTTATAACTAGTTAACAGAAAATTCATACCTCCCATAAGAATGGGATATTAGACATGAAACTAGAAGAAGCTTCCTCTTCTTGTCTTCTATAGCTATTCTCAAGTAATCTAAGCAGCAAGCGCTGGACAGGAGAATATTAATGTAATTAATATGAGTTACCGAATAAATGCTCTTACATTCTTGCGTTAATGATTTTCCTTACATGCAAACAAATTAAAAATTACAAACAATAGAAGCAAATAAGCATCCAAGAGCAACAATTAAAAGTCTCAAAAGAGGGGTCAAATTAACAAGCTAACCCCACGATAGTGGAAGGAGCAACTGTCAGCAATATGCAACTCGGACCACTTCCTTGACTTATCCAGCTCATCAAGAATCTGAATGTGTGTAAGAACCTTCCATAAGATTTTTCAAGGATCGACAATAAATAAACATATAAATAAGTAAAAAATGTTACATGCCAACTTAAACAGCAGTAATAATAAATCAGGGTGTTCATTTTGCATTTCACTGCTCAAAGCATGGCCCGTGTGATAAACTGATCAGACAAGAGGATGCAGCCACACTTAACTTACCAAACTTGTTAAAGAACAGAAATTAATCTAGCATTTCTGAACTTCGTGATGCTACTACTTGCATCTATTACTAAATATTTCTAACAATTGACTTGTTTGAAACTAGTTCATTAATGTGTCAAACTGACCTGTTTTCTCGTCATGTAATTAGTGAGCCAAACACGATGGTTCCATGCGCGATAGTTCATTTTCGATTTCTGCAGAAAGAGAAACAAGAAATAAAATAATCCAAAAAATAGTATTGCCATTTTTGATAAATTCAAATTTTCAATGGCCAATACATGAGAGAAGATTCCTACAAAGAATAAAAAACTGACAATGCCAATTTGTATGATTCATTTAAATCGAAGAGCAACGAAGACAATCTCTTTTGAGTCCTCACTTGTGTCCGTTATATCAAAGAGCCACCTAGACACTTTTACATAGGAAGGGACACTTTTCATATAGTATACTTTAAGGACAATGGGAGGCAAAAACATTTTACACCTTCTGTGAAAAGGACTGCACATAATCTCCGTTAAGTCCTCATATGAGTTGGTTATCAATAGGGTGGAGAAATGAAACCTTCCAATTGGGCAACTAAATTAGGAAACAAAATCATCTGTGAAACTTAGGAAATCTAAATACTGAATTGATGCAAACCTCTACTATGTTCCTTGCTAGATCAGATTCCTCGTCTATGATCTCTTGTAGATCTTGACACTTTTCAGCGATCCTCTTGATCACCCACCTCCTGAAAATAGTTAGTTTGTTTATTTTAACTCTTTAACTTTATTCCTCAAAAAATTTTAATGATCAAAGAGGTCCAAGAAAAGCACGTAACTAATTGGCAAAACAAGGCGACAATTTAAGGGAAAAAAATATATCAAAAGCAGAAAGCAGTTTCCTTTCAGATTACCTTGGCTAGACATTGGAAACAAAGAGAAAAATTTCCAAGGATAAATACTCTTAACATACAGTATATGAGATTCCAAAATTTTCAAAAAATTAAATAAACCAATTTATCAAATATAAGGTGACAGCCACAGCTTAACTAGCCAGTTTGAGAAACTATTTATTTCACTGCAAAACAACAAGAGTACAATTCAACATCACAAGGAATGGTTAACAACAGATGCCTAAACTACAAAGAAAACAATTGATGCCCATAAAGCGTAAAACTTCAAAACTTGAAGATAAAGAAAGATTACCTATGACTCCAGGCACACTCACTTTTCGGTGAGTACGAAAGAATTAAAGTCAGTAATTGAAGTTCATCCATAAATAGTGATAAATTGCATTTCCTTTGGAGGACTTGTTTCCTGGGCAACAGAATAGTAGAAGCCAACTATTATGAAAAAAAGTAGGGGAGATGTTATAACTTGTAAGTTAAAAAGAATGAGAAATGTTACCTAGAATTCCATGCACTGAGAAAGTCACAGCTTAGTATCAAAATAGCCTTACTGTGCATCAACAAATTATTCTCAAGAAGCTCAATAGAGCTTCCCCGAGAAGTCACGCTATCAGATCGATTTGCATTCATATTCACGCTGATAGAATCTTTATAGCCGCTTCTTACATCGAAATAAGCACGCCGAGCAGCTTTTGACAACTGAGTTAAGATCTCTGTTGATATCGCCAGCTTATGATCTTTGGTCCAAAAAGCGGTTTCGTCATAATTTAGTGCATCAAAATCGGAAGGTGTCCGATTTGAGATCTCAAATGCGGTAGCATCTAAACCCTCGTTTAGAGATGCAAATTGGGATGGGTGTATGAACCCTAATTCATCCCTGAGTAGTAGAGAAAGGAATAACATTTGAATGTAGCAGCGGAATTAGGGTTGTGAAGTGAAAAAAATAAAAAATAAAAAGGCTAAATTATAGAAAACCCTCTTGTAAACACCCGCTTTTTCACTTTCCCTCCTACATTTTCCCCCCCTTAAGATTTCAGAAATATTTTCAAGAGGGTACGGCGTTAATAGAGAGAGCAAAATGACCAAATTGCCCTTACTTCTTCTATAAGAAAAAAAATAATTTTTATATATATTTCTATCGTTTTAAGAGTATTTTCGGTATAAATTATAAGAAATAGACAGAATAATGATGGAACCCTAACGGAGGAGGGTTGAATGCAACAACTTGAAATGTTGAGGGGGTAAATTGTAGGTTCTTGAAAGCTAGGGAGGAAAGTGAAAAAATGGGTATTTATAAGAGGGTTTTTTGTAATTTAGCCAAATCAAAAAAGGAAAAAGGAATGTTTTTGCGGCTCACAGGAGATCATCGTGCTCTAAAATGCGCTCGAATTGCCGCAACAAATACTCATCTCCCATCTAATAAGGAAATGGAACACGAAACGAGATCCCACACTTGAATGATCCACTGATGATGAGAGGCGAAAAAGGAAATAGTTCAGATCCTAAACAGATTTTAAGAAAAAATAAAAGCCCCGAATTCAATGCCATGATTGAAGAAACGATTAGCTACCTTCGGTTGGATTGGATTTGGGGATCGAGAATGGGGAGAGGGGGTTAAACAGTGTGGAAGGTCCACAAATGATGTGGTGGACCATGTCCAGTGTTTAAAAAGGCGCCAAGCGCAAAAAGGCGCAAAGGCCCAGAGCCTAGGCACGCGCCTCAATAATGTAAGGGGCATATCTAATAAAAATAAACTCTCTTAACAAATCCAGTTTAAAGGAATGTTTTATGTTAAAAAAATTCAAAATAGCCATACAAAAACAAAAGAACCATAAAAAAGCAAAGAAATCACATGTATAAATGTTCTCAAACTAAAAAAAAAAATTATGTTTCAACTTTCAACTTGAAAGTGCTTGCTGCTACTTCTTGCCGCTGCTGCTTGTTGCCGTTGGTAGGTGACAAGAGAACGACCAAGCAAAAAAGGGAAGAAAGCGTTCATATTAGGAATTTTTTTCAATTACTCAATATTACAAAATATATTGAAAAAAATCCAAAACCCGAAAAACCCAAACCTTAGATCCATTAAGCGTAAATATCATGAGGCGCATATGAGGCGCGTGCCTCGCTCCTTGAGGCGCTTAGGCCCACACCTCATGCCTAGGAGTAGAGGTGCGCACCTCTAAGGCACGCGCCTCTGAGGCACGCCTCTGAGGCGCGCCTTTTTTCAAACACTGACCATGTCCACACAACCCATGTGGCTTGAAATAGCTACTAGGGCTGGATAGTAAAATGGGTCGTAGTGGGTCGAGTCTCCAGCCCGTAGCTTGGCCTACACAAACAAGTTTTTGGGTGCCAAAAGCTAAATTTGACCAAACAAGCACTAGAATTATTCGATTCATTGTTCTTTGTAGTAGATTAAGAGATGGTGCGGGTGGATTTGATTCGATCGTCTCTTTTCTCTCTCTATTTAATGGTGATTTATGTTGGAATTGTTACTTTCATTGATCAGCTAGGGTTCTATTTGAGTGTGATTAGGGTTTAGGGCCTGTTTGACACTGCTTGATGAAGTTCTGTATGAGTAGTGCTATTAAATAATGCGATTTCTGCAATTGAATCATAACTCAAAAGCATCAAATTGGATTTTCAATTCTTTTTTTTAGACTTTTGGTGCAATGGAAGCTCCAATTTTTTTCAATTTGCTAAAAGGTCAATCATAGGCCTACTGCTGCTGCTCAAAGCAAAAGCAGAAGCAGAAGCAGAAGCAGAAGCAGAAGCAAAGGCAAGGCCAAGCAGCCCCTAAATGATCTGTATAGAAAGCTACCTGCTCTCGCAATAATTTGTCTTTACCACAACATAAGGAAGTCAGTTGGAAGTAAAGATTTGATTATCTGAAGAAGTAAGGGTAGGACTAATCTGATGGTGTACTCAGTCTATATGCGATATAGGATTTGTCATCTTCAGTTGTATGTTGGCATTTGCAATGGTTTTTAGAATTAGTAGAAAGATACTGAAATGATTTAGCTAGCCGTGTTGCATATACTATATAGAAAGTTAAAGCTCTGAATTCTGAATTCTCCTCAGTCTTAAGGTTTTCTAAGAGAATGATTTTTCTCTAGACTGTATTGGGTGAACTTCATAAATTTCCTGTAAAACTCTGTCCTTGTGTTGTATAAAAATTCTTGCAGCATCTTTTCTTCAAAGCACTTCAAGGTGGTACGATGGAAGGGTTTTTCAAACTGATTACGTAGCTCCAAACTCAATCAGAGCCTGTGTTCTGTGGATTGACCAACCTATATGTTGTCCTCAATGCTCTTTCAATAGATCCGAGAAGAAGTGGAAAGTTGCAATAACAAACTTTAACTTGGGATTTAACTTTAATAGGTTGACAATTAGTTAAGATTTATTGCAGGTCCTTGGAGATGGTTTGACAAGTTGATGTTGAATTGCTGTGAATCTTTGGAGAAAGTTCACGCGGAAGGCATTACACTAGGAAAAGTTGCATGCTTGGCTCACTGTGCTGGAGCTCAGGTTGAAGCTTTCCGTACGAATCAAAGCACAATTGATGAAGTCCTTAAACTCTCTCCATTTCTATCCCTTGGTCATTATAAAACAAAAAAGAAAAAAAAATCCAACAAAAGATAACATTTTCCTATGATAAGAACCATAGTTAATTCGGATTCGGCAAAAATTCCATACGGGTATAATAGGAATAAAATTCATACCCTAATTTTAAAATTCGTTGAAATATATGGCTAAAAAACGGATTTGCCAATTATCCGAATACGTGATATATATGGATATTATACGTTCACCAATTAAAAATTCGGGATAAACAATTCGGCTATTAAATTAAGTTTTTTCCCTCTAAATTTATACTATTAGCATAAATACTCATAATTCTTAAGAATATAAAAATAAAGAGCTACAAAATTAAGCAGATTAAGTAAAAAAAAATAATAGCAAACTATATTATGCCCCACAGTATGTAAATAATCAAGCAAGTGATTAAGATAGTCCATATTTAAATATAAAACATACAAGGTTCACATACAAGCATAGTTGAAAATTAAATACAAGATAAAGCTTGCACTCTGCATAGTGCATACTAACATATCTAAAGTCTAAACAGTAAACAAAGAAAAGAAAATTAACCCCATTCCATTGGTTCTGAGTCTTCAGACAACAGCAAACAAATCAATGGATGTAAGTATGTAACAATAACTTAATTAGAACNACTAATATGGAAATCTGGAGTTTAGAGGAAGAGAAGGATGTTTTGGGTGAAAGAAAAACACAACAGCAACAGATATATATATGTATATATATAAAAGAGAAAACTGTTATAAATAGAAATCAAAATTAACTAGGGAATAAAAAACAATATTGGTTGGATTCTAAAACTTTTGGCACTTAGCATGCGGATAATAGCAAATATTAGCTCCATTCATAGTCATGGAAAATACGAATTTGTAGTTTTGTACCAGATGAAGTGGGTGTGTCGCAGCGGAACAGCGGAACTGGGAACCAGATTGCGAGTGGTGCGATGGCGAGCGGCGGTCGGGCGGTCGGGGTGGTTCCAAACGTCCGATGGTGAGCAGCGCGCGGCCTCGCGGGGGATTCCGATGGCGAGCGGTGCGCGGCCGGGGTGGTTCCGAACTTCCGATGCTCGCCCTCGCGGGGCGTTCCGATGGCGAGCGGTGCGCGCGGCCCCGGACGAAGAACCCTCCTCTTCGATGTCGAGCGGCCTGTGGCCCTGCAGGCGCTTCCGATGGCGATCGGCCAGCGGCCGGAAGGGAAGGGATTGGGGGCGGAGGCAGGAGCTAGAAGCTTTTTCTTTTTATTTTTTCTTTTTTTTTAACGTTTTGAGCGAGCGTGAGAAGCTTAGTTAATTCGCGAATTATTCGCGAATTATTCGCGAATTTTTGAAATGCCGAATTAAACACCCGTTTTTGAATTTTTGCCAAAAATTCGGAATAATTTGCGGTTTTTTGAGCAAAAATAATTATTCGCGAATAAAACGGGATTCGCAAATAATTCGGCCCAAAAAAACGGCCCTCTTGCTTGCGACTGTGAGCGGACTTGTGGGCCTCGCGGTGGCCCAAAACTGAAAAAAGAACCTGTCGCCCTAAAAAAAAAGAAAGAAAGGATTTCTGAAAACCATCGCCCCCCTCACACGAGGCGACGACTCCCCCGCTCCCACCCCCACCCCTCCCAAAAAAAGGGTTTGCCCTAACTTCTCACTCCTGCGGCGGTGCGGCCCTGCCATCGACCCCTGCGGCGGTCTCCCTCTTCCCTTCCGGCCGCTCGCCGAACGCCATCGGAAGCCCTCCTCTTCAGAAATCGAAGATCGAAGATCGGGTTCTTCACTCTTCAGAAATCGAAACCCTCCTCGTCGCCTCTTCCTCTTCCGCTTCCGCTTCCGCTTCCGCTTCCGCTTCCGCTATCCAACGATAGATCAGTAACCGGGTGGTTCTTTACAAACCCAGGTAGGTACGATTTGAGTTTTTTTCATTCTTCAAAGAAAAAGTTGGAAGGTTTTAGTCATCTGATGGATACTTGTTTTATACACAAGTGGCTGAGTGCTTAATTGAATGTGTCCATTCTCTGTTATGCACAAAGAAGACCCAAACATAGTGCTAAATAAATAATCTTAATTAACTTTGGGACCAGGAACTCTTGTATTATACCTAATCAATTTCATGATCTTTGTCGACTCTTGCAAAAGGAAAATTTTGTTGTGGTCTTTCATGGACCATTGACTCACTGGGGTTTCTATTTAATTTTTGAAACATAACTTTGGGACCAGGTACTATTTGAGTTTTCATTCTTCAAAGCAAAAGTTGGAAGCTTTTACATTTAAATATGGACTATCTTGATCTCTTATTTGCTTAATTATTTCTTTATTTTGAAGCATAATATAGTTTACTATTTTTTTATTTAATTAGTTTAATTTTGTAGCTTTTTATTCTTATATTCTTAAAAAATATGAGTATTTATGCTAATAGTATAAATCTTGAGAGGAAAAAATTTAATTTAATAGCGAATTTTTGATCCCGAATTTTTAATTGGTGAACGAATAATATCCGTATAAATCACGTATCCGAATAATTGGCGAATCCGTTTTCTAGCCGTTTTTTTCAACGAATTTAAAAACTAGAAGACGAATTTTATCCGAATTATACCCGTGCCGAATTTTTGCCGAATCCGAATTAACTAACTATGGTGAGAAGGCGGGCGTACGGACATCCCTAGATAAGCCCTGCAGATAATTCGGTCCCTGAATTATTCGCGAATAATAATTTTAAATTAAACTAGTATATAAGGGCCACACTTGGCCATTCTATTTCCATCAATTAAAATATATAATTATTAAATTTATAAAATTAAAAATTATAATTAAATAAAAATATTATCAAATAGTATTATATACCTTGCAAAAAAATAATTCTTTTATTAATATTTTTTTTAATTTCTGAATAGTTATATTATTCTAACAACTTTATTTCAAAATTAATCAAATTTAATAATTTTAAAAACTGTTCTATAAATAACTTTTTTAACTAAAAAGTTACATGCATATAATATATATTAACATTTTATACACCACAACTTATATTAGATGATAAATATTTTAATATCAAAACTTAGTTAAACATATATGACCTACAAAGTTAATAATTTAAATTTTATTGAATGAATTAGATTTTCAAATCTCTATTAAAAAATTTTAAGTATATGATATATGTATACACATACACCCGGTGCACATACACTCAGTGCAGAGAATGCTTAATTTAATGCACTCATAATTTCAAGAGAAAAAACAAATCTTTGACTAAATTACAGAAAACCCCCCTGTCAAAACCTGATTTTTCACTTTTCCCCTCTGTCATTTAAAAACCTACACTTTACCCCCTTATAAAATAAAAAATGTTCACTAGGGGATACGCTGTGAACTATAATGACAAAATGACCATTTTGCCTCTCACCATTTTGCCCCTCACCATGTTCACAAGAGAAAGGCTGAGGACATTTTTGGCATAAAAAATATATAATAATATTTCATAAACGGAACCCTAACGGATTACTAACGATAGAGGGCGAAGTGAACATTTTTCATTTTATAAGGGGGCAAAGTGCATGTTTTTAAATGACAGGGAGGGAAAGTAAAAAATCGAATTTTGACAAGGGGGTTTTATGTAATTTAGCTATATATATATATATATATATATAACTAGGCTGGAATACTATTAATAGCACCAATGACTAGGTACTATTAAGTTTTTTGCCATTGGATTAAAAGATGTGTGGTTAGGATGATATGGGCCCCCTAGGGTTGAGTGGGTGGTTGGTTGAATAGTATAATTGAACGGATGAAATTGATAAAGAGGTAAATCTAACGGCAGAAAACTTGATAGCACCAAATACTTCGTACTATCGATAGTATCCTAGCCAGACTCTCTCTCTCTCTCTATATATATATATATATTATGTATTAATAATTTTAATTATTTAATATTAATATTATTGGCCATTTACTTATTACTTATATAGAGAGAGAGAGAGAGTTACATTTTTTAGAATGAATGAAGCTGGATTTATTAGACAGTTAGAATTGTATAAGAAATAGAATATTTGATCTAAATGGTTGTGCCGCACTTTAGAAAGGCCCAATTGGGTCCATGCACTCCTGTTTTAATTACACCGTACACTGACTCTAAATTATGTATCAAATATAAATTTATATTATATAATAAATTATTTAAATATTTTATTTTACACTACTGATTATTAAATATTTCATTAATTATTTATTATACTCTACGATGTATAAATCATTAGTATATACCCGGTGCAAGAAAAGATTTAGGCTAAATTACATAAAACCTCTCTGTCAAAACCCGATTTTTCACTTTCCCTCTCAGTCATTTAAAAATATATACTTTGCCCCCTTGTAAAATAAAAAATGTTCACTTCGCCCCCTGCCGTTAGTAATCCGTTAGGATTCCGTTTATAAAATATTATTATATATTGTCATCGTATACTTCAAGCTGGGTTCTTTTGAAAGAAAATTAAAAATAGGCTAAATTACATAAAACCCCTCTGTCAAAATCTGATTTTTCACTTTCCCTCTGTGACACCCCAATAGTCCCACATTGGATGGGAATATGGTTGTCATTGGGTTTATAAGAGAATTAGACACTAGTAATAATAACTCAGCTTAAGCATTTTGGGTTGTGGTTGGGCCCAACGAGTTATTATTGCTAGTGGGCTGGGTCGTTACATTTGGTATCAGAGCCGGTTCACCAGCTCGACATGTGTGGCGAGTCTCGGCTGAGCCAGGGTCTGGATGACGGGCTAACGAGACGAGTCTCACATCGCCTGATGATCTTGGGCTGTGTGTGTGATTGGACTGACGAGGACGTCAGGGCCTTAACGGGGGGAGTCTGTGACACCCCAATAGTCCCACATCGGATGGGAATAGGGTTGTCATTGGGTTTATAAGAGAATTATACACTAGTAATAATAACTGGGCTTAAGCATTTTGGGCTGTGGTTGGGCCCAACGAGTTATTATTGCTAGTGGGCTGGGTCGTTACACCCTTCATGTTATTTAAAAGCATACACTTTGCCCCCTTATAAAATAAAAAATGTTCACTTTGCCCCCTTATAAAATGAAAAATGTTCACTTTGCCCCCTATCGTTAGTAATTCGTTAGGGTTCCGTTTATAAAATATTATTATATATTTTTTTATGCCCAAAATGCCCTCAGCCTTCTCTCATGTAAACATGGTGAGGGGCAAAATGGTCATTTTGTCATCATAGTTCACACCGTATCCCCCTGTGAACATTTTTCATTTTATAAGGGGGTAAAGTGAAAAATTAGGTTTTAACAGGGAGGTTTTCTGTAATTTAGCCACATATATATATATATGGGGGATAATTACCTATATACCCTTCATGCGTTCGGAAATATCCGATCTACCCCTACTTTTTTTTCTTTCTAAAATACCCCTTATATGTTCCACCGTTATTCCAAAATACCCCCGTAGTTATCCCCTGTTAGTTTAACTCGAGTTAAACATGGGTTAAATGTATACTAGAGTTAAAACCTAAACAAAATACCTACTTTGCCCCTACCTTATTATACTAATCCCTAAGGTTATCCTCTCTTTCTTTCCCAACTTGGTCGCCACCACCGGCCGGCTCCTCCGCCACCACCGGCCGGCTCCTCCGCCTCCACCTCGCCTCATCTCNCTTTCTTATTTTGTAGTGTTCTTGATCACATATAAAAAATAAAAATTAAATGAAAATTAAAATTTTAAATCCAATTTCTTTTTATTTTGATGGGTTGTGGGTCGCATATAGAAATTAAAATTTTGTATTTAAAGTTATGAACTGGGGAAACAAAAATTGTACGACAGCCTTCTCCATAATCGGGGGCTTCGGTGGGGCCCACAACCGGCGAGTTTTGTATTTAAATTTAAAGTTTGAATTTAAATTGAAATTAAAAAAATTTTTGAATTTTAAATTGAATCTAATTTTTAATTTCAAACTTAAATTTTTTATTTTGATTTAATATTTCAATTTATATTTAAAATTTATAAATATATGATTTGGAAATCAAAAGAAGACTCTCTTTATTCGGAGGATTTTGTAGGTCCCACATTTTTTTTTCTTTTTAATTGAGGGTCAATTGTACTATTTGTTCCAACTTTTGCACAATTTTTACTTTCGTCCCTAATATTTTTTTTTTGCAAAAGCAACTTGGAATGTTTTCGAGTATGACTAAAACCCGAAACCTAAATTGGACCATATTAGATTTCGAGTTGTGGCCGCCGTTTGCTATGAGGCCTGTCTCGACGGTTTTTTCGAATAAGTCGTCGGTAGTTTATATATATATATATATATATATATATATATATATATATATTAATGATATTTAATTAAGCAATTTGATCACAATATTTGTTTAAATATTTGGAACAATTGGCACGGGTCTTAGATTTTGTTTGGGATTGCAGAGAGATTGTGTTACGTGTAGTGAGAAACTACGATTAAAAAATATCTTGTTTATTTTCGCACGTAATATTACATTCCACATATTCACGATTAGTCGGTTACGATATAGTTTCTGCTATTCCACAGGAAAGCCTAGTTAGTTAATTCGCGATTAATACGCGAATTATTTGCGTACTTTTTAAGATACGAATTAAACGAGGCGTTCTGTATTTTTCCGCAAAGTTAAAAAAAAAAGCAATTTCTTCGTCAAAAATAATTATTCGCGAATTATTCGCGATTCGCGAATAATTCACCCAAAAAACCGGCGATCGTTGTTGCGGACTCGTGGCCGAGGGTCGCGTCGTCGCCGCTCTTGTCGCCGCTTGCGTCGTCGTCATCCTCCGCCGCCCTCGCAGGCGCCGGGAGCAAGGGCCGCGACTGCAGATCCCATCTCGCCACGGCGGAAAAGTGGAAGTTGAACAGCGAAGAAATCAGAGCTTATGGGAGACATGGGTGGTGTGCGATCCACGAGGCCATTTCCACCTCGTGGACCGCACGAGGGGGAGGTCCACAGTGGACCTCCCTCTTACATATATATATATATATATATGTGTATATATATATAACCTCATAAATAACCTCATAAAGAAAATTAAGAATGGATAAAACAAAAGTAAGTATAGATGTGTGATTAAAGAATTAATGCCGATAAAACCCAGCAACAAATCAGCATGTATCGAACAGCTTATGTGGATCATTTCACTCTGAACTCTTTCCTCCTCACTGCGAGCCTTAACATGCTTAGATCCACGAATTGGACAAATTAGGTAACAAAATCACTCACAAATTTCAGATCCAAACACAAAATGATTTAGAAGCTGAAGAAAAATATTACAAAGAAGAAAAAATGGTGTAAAATCAGAAGAACTCACTTGTTGTCGAATTTGGACTTCTTGACCTTCGATCTACCTCATTTAATGGCAAAAATTGCAAGAAAGGGAGCGAGGAAGGCAAGCCAAAGCCCCTGAGGGTGAGGGGAGATTGGAAGAAGAATAAAGTAGGGCTAGGATCGTACAAAGTTAGGGTTAAAGGTATGACTGTCAGACGATAACCCTCGCGGCCGCGACCAGGTAAGATCGCCGAAAATCGCAAGAATGAATCATCCGTATCAGGATTTGCGGCGGCAAAACTGTGAATTAGGGAGAGGGAGAGAGAGAGAGAGCAGCCAGGTAAGATCGCCGAAAATTGTGGGAATAAATCATCCGTATCAGGATTTGCGGCGGCAAAACTGTGAATTGGAGAGAGAGAGAGAGAGAGGGGGGTCCAGTGGAAAAAGAGGAAGAGAGCAAGGTGAAATAAAAAATCTGAAGCAATGGACCCACTTACCCGAAAACAGGGAGAAAGGTAAAGAGGGGCCACAGGTCAGATGGTAAAGAGAGGAGGCAAAAGGGCCCACATCCGAAAAAAAAGGAGCAGCCTCAAAACTGTTAAGTGCAAGAGAGAGTAGGGTGGGTCCGAAATCACGGAGAACGCAGGATAGGAGTTAAGGGAGAGACCCGAAATCCCGGAGAACGCAACAAAGGGGTTAAGGGTTCACCCTTTAATGATATTGGATAGATGTGTGTATATATATATATGTGTGTATATATATATATATATATATATATATATATATATATATATAGACACACACACACACACACACACACACACATATATACACCCTATATATATAATATATATATATATATATAATCATACACAACACACACATATAATACATATATATATTATTATATATAACTATATATATATTACACACACACACACATATATATATATATATATATAATATATATATATATATATCATATATTATATTATATATATACAAGATATATAGATATTGTGTATATACCACACATACATATAATATGTATGTTGTGTATATACACCACATACATATATATATGATATGTTAATATAATATAATATATATACACACATCATATATTATACTTATACTACTACATATACTATATAATGTGTATATATATATATATATGTGTGTATATATATATATATATATATATATATCATACTGTTAGTATATATATAGTATATATATTATATATTATATGTATAATATATATATATATATATATATGTGTATATATATTGTGTTATATAATACACCACACATATATATATACTATATTATATATATATATATATATATTTTCATAATATATATATGTATATATTATATATTATAATATATATATATATTATATTATATATATATTTAACATATAGACTTATATATACTATGTGCATATATGATAGTATATATATATATATAATATATATGAGAGTGAGTTAGAATACTACTCGATAGTAAGCATAGCCGTTTACTTCCGATAGTTGTTTCGATAAACTTCCAAATTGAACACGATCGTTGAATACATGATTTATACCACTTGACAGTTTAGAAATTAAATTTAAATCTCTTTCACATCATTTGCCTAATGATCAAAGGGTTTAAATTTAAATTTTAATGGTGGATAAGAACTTTTCCTTCAGTTTAAAACGGTGTAAGATATCCAAATCAATTGAATTTTTGTAAAAATTCTTAAAACTATTTTAAAACAAGATCTATACTGCTTGATACTTGATTACAAACTCCTATCATCATTTTTAAAGAATAATCATTTTCAGCCATTCCTTTTTCTGTTCACTCCATGATAAAATATATCGAAAAGTGCGTGAAAATCTGATATTTAGGTCACGTTTTAATTTGTTTTAGTATCATATTAAACGAGCCGATCGTCAAATATTGCAACTCTATCATCAAAAACAACTCGACACGAAAACGCTGGTTTACTATCGAGAGTATCTAACTCAACTCTTCTATAATATAATATTATATATACCTACATATATACATAATATATGTATATAATTAAGTATTATACATACATACATATATACATATATTATGTATATATGTATGCATGTATACCATACATACATATATATATATATTATTATATATGTAATGTAATGTATACATACATCATATATATATATCATATATTACATATACTATATAATATTGTAATGTTATGTATTATATATGTATTATTATATACATACATATATACTATGTTATATTAACATATTAAGTATATACATATATTATTATGTACATATACATATATTTAACATACTACATATGTACAATACATAATAATATATATAACATATATATCACTAATATACTACACATAATACTATATATACTATCCATACATTTTATATATAATATATATACACATATGTATATACATATATACATATTTATAATCTGTATGTATCATATGTATTATCTATCCATACATACAACATAATAATATATTATATGTAATATGTATATATATATAATAAGTTGACTAAATGATACTTTTTACAATATTCAATATACAATAAGTCTATATAGTTTACAGCCATTGGTCTACTTTTTTATATTAATAACCACACTATATTAAACACTATTCCACTCTATCACACACTACGCACCACTACACCATCATCTCAACCTACACATCTCATCTCATCCAAGGCTAAAAAAACACACAAGTATCACTTCCTGAATGCTTTTACAAGTATTCTACCTAACTCATATATATATATTATATATTATAATATATATATATATATATATTATATATATATGTCTTAATATATTATATACATAAACATATATGTATATATAATGTAATACATTACATATACTACATACCATTATATACATAA
This sequence comes from Ananas comosus, assembly GCF_001540865.1. NCBI lineage: Eukaryota > Viridiplantae > Streptophyta > Magnoliopsida > Poales > Bromeliaceae > Ananas > Ananas comosus. The sequence continues at coordinate 1,333,373 of NC_033638.1, forward strand.
TATATATACAATATATATATATATATATATATATATATATAATATTATAATATACACATATATATTACACATATTATATATATATATACATCATATAATATAACACAATTATATAACACATACTGTATATAATTATAACACACACACACATATGTATACTATATACACACAGCACACACACACACACACACACACACACACACACATATATATATATATATATATATATATATATATATATATATATATATACTATATATAGGCTTAATACATGTAAAAGTATCATGTAATACTGTGTGTGTTTTTAGCCTTGATGAGCAGATTGAGTGAGCCTGATGTGGTAGGTGTTGTAGTGTAGTAGGTTAATATGTTTAATCCAATACTATTAATCCATAAACAAAGTAGATCCAATACTTAAACTAATACACCAAGTGAACTTGTAAAAAGTATCTAGGCTCAACCTCTATATATATAACTAATATATACATTATAATATATATATATATCATATATTTATATATATATATATATATTGTGTGTATATATATATACATATATGATTATATATACACACACACATAAGCTCAGTTCACACTACCATATATATATATCTATATAATGTATAATATATATATACTATATATATATATATATATATACATATATATATACTATATATAATATATGTGTGTGTGTGTTGTGATGTTTATATATACCTACATATATTATATATTATACACAC
>NC_033638.1:1334139-1375057 GCF_001540865.1 Ananas comosus
CATATATGATATATATTATGGATATATATCCTATATTATATACACACGAACACACGATATATATAATATATATATATATATATATAATAGTTAATATACTATATATATATATTATACATATATATATGTATGTGTGTATTCACTAACATACATTTAAATTGTATGTGTGTTATACACACATACATTATATTATATGTATGTGCTATATATATATAGTATATATACAACTACATATATATTATAATAATAATATATAGTATATGTGTTATTATATATATATATGTGTGATATATATATATTATATATAGATATATTATTATATATGTGTGTATAGTATAGTCATTAAATATATATATATATTTATAATATATATAATCTATATATCAGTATATGTGTATATATATGTGTGTGATATATATACACACACATATACTATTATATGATATATATACTAATTATAATTTACCATGTTGCGATATATATATATATGTGCATATAATATATATATATAATATATATATGTATATATATATATATATTATATACACATATATATATTACTGTGATTATATATATATATATATATATATATATCGAGTTGAGTTAGAATACTCTTCTGATAGTAAGCTAGCGTTTTTATCGAGTTGTTTGATGATAGCCAGCTTCCAAATTTGCGATCGGACTCCGCTTTGAACTGATTGATATAACCACTTAAGTGTTTAGAAATTAATTTTTTTATAAATCTTTTCGACATCATTTGCCATATGATCAAAGGCGGTTTCAAAATTTATAATTTTAATGGTGGATAGAGACGTGTTTCTCGTTTTTAACGGTGTAAAGATATCCATTCCAATTCAATTGATTTTTTGTTAGAAAATTCTTTATAACCTATTGAAACAAGATCTATTACTTTGCATCTTGATTACAAGAACTCCTATCTCATTTTTTTAAAGAAATAATCATTTAGCCATTCATTTTTCTGTTTCAGCTAGGATGGTATAAAAATCAATATCGAAAGTGCGCGTGAAAATCTGATTTCGTTAGGTAGTTTTTAATGGTTTAGATATTATTTAACGAGCAGGCGTCGTCAATTTGGAAGTCTTATCATCAAAAACATATCGACAGTTTAAAAAGCGGCTAGGTTTACTTATCGAGAGTATTCTAGCTCAACTCGTGTATACTATATATGTATATATACATACATAGTTAGCATAGATATATGTATATATGTATGTATGTATACATACATACATATATACATATATATGTATATATAGTATGTATGTATACATACATAAGAATATATGATATATCTGCATACTTATTATGTAATGTATGCTATACATACCTAAATACTATAATAATATTATACTATCATATATAATATATTATATATTATGTATGTATGTATTATATATGTATTGTATGTATATGTACATACTAATATATATGTAAGTAATACATAATGTATATATACATATACATATTATATATGTTATGTACAAATATACATATGTATGCTACATATATAATATGTTACATACATTACTATATATATACATATATAATATAGTTATATACACAGTATTTTTTTTTTTTTTTTTTTTTATTTTTTTTTTTTTTTTTTTATTTATATATAGATATACATACATTTATGATATTACATATATATAGTAATATGTATATACTATATACATATATATATATGTATGTATATCTGTAATGTATCTATACTACATACACAATATATATATGGACTGTATATGTATATTATATATATATAGACGTGACCATGATATTTTACAAGTATCCCGAATCATGTGCTATTAGGTTTTAAGCATGGATCTACTTTTGTTAGGTTAATAGCCTGGATTAACACTATTCACCTATCACACCTTACCACCACCTACCACATCATCTCAAACTCACATCTCTCATCCAAGGGCTAAAAACAACCAAGTATCACTTATGATGCTTTTACAAGTATTCTAGCTACTTCAATATATATATATATATTATATATATATATAATATGATAATATATATGCTATATATATATGTATAATTATATGTATATACATAACATAATTTGGTATATATGATGTATATACATACACTATATAATAAGATACATATTACACATATAATATATACAATAATATATATATAATATATTTATATATATATATATATTAAACAGTATATAACACATATGTTATAATATATACATTATAATATACACATATATATACACAATAGTATATATATATTATACACACACACACACAATATGCTATTATATATACACACACACACAAAAACACACACAACACACACACACACTATAATATATATAATAGTATATATATATTATATATATATATATATATATATATAGTAGCGGCTTAGAATATACTTGTAAAGTATCGATGGGGGTGCTATTGGTGTTTTGTAGCCCTTGGATGGAGAGATGTTGAGGTTGAGATGATGGTGGCTAGGTGGTGGTAGGTGGAGTTAGGTGAATAGCTGTTAATCATATGACTATTAATAATAAAAAAGTAGATTCCAATAGCTTGAAACTATAGCACCATGATGGTGATACTTGTAAAAGTATCATAGCTCACTCTATAACTATATATAATATAATATATTACATATATATATTATATAGTAGCATATATATAGTATATAATATAATATTATGTGTGTGTATATAATATATACTATAGTAGTTGTATGCTATATATACACACCACACACACACAATATATATAGTATATTATATATATGTTATATATATTATATATATGATATAATATATATACATATTATATATATATAATTATATTTATATATGTGTGTGTGCTTGTGATGTGTGTGTATACTATACATAACATATATGTATATATATATACACACACCATATATATATATATATATATATATATAATTTTTATTTATAAATATATATTCATTTATTATATATATTATTTTATTTTTATATATAAATATTTATATAATATTTTATTTATAAATTTATAATTATTTATTACTATTTTTAAATATATAAATTTTATGTATTATTAATATATGTTTATTATTAATATATGAATATATTTAATCTATATATAAAAATTATAATAATAATATATATAGTATATTAATTATTATATATTTAAAATATAACCGAATTTTTGATTCCGAATTTTTAATTGGTGAACGTATAATATCCGTATAAATCACGTATCCGAATAATTACCAAATTCGTCTTTTAGCCATATTTTTTAACGAATCTAAAAATTAAAAGACGAATTTTATCCGAATTATACCTGTATCGAATTTTTGCCTAATCCGAATTAACTAACTATGCAAGAAAGTATAGAAATAGATCCCTAAATGCTTTTATTCCAACTCCATTTTATCTAATAGCATCATATAGACCTCAATACCAAACTAAGTCTTACTAATTTGAAGACCAAAGTGTAAGCAATTTGATCACAATATTTGTTTAAAAAAAAAAATTTAGAACAATTATCACGGGTCTTACTAATTTGAAGACCAAAAGCGTAATTAGTCCAAATAAAGATAGAGTTAAATATCGATTGGTTTTGTTCAATTAGTAATTTTATTCAAGAAAAAATATATTAAACTATCTAACAAATTTTATAATGCCTAATTGTTAAAATTAAAAGTCGACCAATTATATTTTGGATATTTCAAAAATTGTAGATGTAAAATTGATCACTTATCAGATTATAATATAATATTAAAAATTGATATTAAAATCAAAGTAAAATCGTATAAAATTTGTCTAAACTATGAATCAATTTGAATTATCTATTCAACTTTTTAAATTTTTATTTTTACTATAAAATCATTCTATATGTTCGATTTTAAAATTCACGTATAAAAAATCCCCCAGGCACGCTCGCGTGCGCGCTCGTGCCCGCACCTCGCCCGCGCCCGCTCCCCCGCATGCCACCCCCCCCTCGGCTCCCCTTCGCCGCCACGTGTACTAAAACTCCCGATTCATATATTTACTAGTTTACGCGCGATGCAGCGAGTAGATAATAAAATCTAAAATTTCAAATTTTAAAAAATAAAATTATAGTAAGAATTCTAAATACTAATTTTTCTAAATTATAAAATTTTGAATGAAAGTTATATGGCTCCAAAACAACACTATTCTTCAATAAATGTGGTTAGAAACTTTAGAATTTTACCAAATTCTAAAATTCACACTATAAAGTTCATATTATAAAATTCAAAATAAAATAAGTCTATTACATATATTCTTAAAATATTATAGAAATTAAATCTTGTGATAGTTTTGTTGGGAAAATCTTCACTTCTCTTCTTCATCGGAATCAGAAGACTAAATTAAACTGCAAATAAGAGTACACATTCAAGTTTTTTTCTATTTATATCAAATAAAATATAAACTATGCATTAGATATTTTAAAGCAATATTTTAAACTTCTTATGAACAGTATGTTTGTATTTTATTTCTTAGATCTTATTTACCAGTTGGTTAAGACATTAGGAAGGTGGCATGATACGTTGTTTGATATATATATATATATATATATATATATAGAATGGAGTTTTATATGAAAATGACTTGATAAAATTAGATAGAAAAAGTTAAGAATTCAACAAAAAACTCAATTTATATTCAGAGATGATCCTGCACAGTTTAATTTAGAGTGTAATTTGTTAAAATTAAATCATTAGTTAAATTTTAATTTATTTATTGAGTTATATTTTGTTATAAATTGGATTTGAATGGGACTAAATAATTTAAGTTGATTTGTGGGTAGAAGTAGCATAAAAAAATAAAAAGAAAGTTGTAGATGTAGATGAATCATTAGCAACAACAGCACTATAATATGGCAAAATTAAAATAATTATAAATTTCAAACAAATAATTAATATGGCAATATGTAATTATTTTCATAAATCGGCTATTCCTAGAAACCTCCACATCAACAAAAGAACAAAACTGTCCATCTGCAACCATAGTAATTCCATATCTTCGAGGAGGTAACGAAAATTGTAAGGATTGAGATGTTTACAGTGCAACTAAACTCTTCGTTGACGATATTTATGTGTGTAATTTAATTACATAAGCACTCGTCAAGTTTCAGAAGAAAATGAGCTAAAACGGAGAAGTTACGCGATTATTAGTTTTCACTTAAAGTGAATAGTAACTCCGGTTTTCCGGAGAAGCCACGGAGTAGAGTTGGCTTTCGGCGCGTATCGGACTCCGAGCATAGAACTCCAATAGCTCGTTTCGAACAGTTCAGCTATTCTGGAACCAATGGCACTGACGGATTTCGGATCCGATGCACGGTTTTCGAGAAAAAGGAGTTTTAACAAAAAGAGGGTTTCCGCTCTTTGCTATTCGTGCATTTTAAAACTCCTCGTGCTCTGTGCTTGTGACCTGGGATTAGGTGAGAGTTGTTTTTGGTACCTACTGGTGGTAGGGAATTCAAATTTGAATTTGGTTGTGAACCCCAATAAATACACATCGGATGGCGAATGGGGTTGTCATTGGGTTTATAAGAGACTTAGACACTAGTAATAATAACTGGGCTTAAGCATTTTGGCTGGGTGGTTTTGGGCCCAATGAGTTATTGTTGCTAGTGGGCTGGGTCGTATCATTTGGTATCAGAGCCGGTCTCACCAGCTGGACATATGTGGCGAGTCTCGGCTGAGCTAGGGTCTGGATGACGGGCTAGCGAGACGAGTCTCACATCGCCTGGTGATCTTGGACTGGTGTGTGTGTTTTGGACTGATCAGAGGACGTCAGCGGCCTTAACGGGGGAGTCCGTGAACCCAATAATCCACATCGGATGGGAATGGGTAGTTGTCATTGGGTTATAAGAGACTTAGACACTAGTAATAATAACTGGGCTTAAGCATTTTGGGCTGGTGGTTTGGGCCCAATGCAGTTATTGTTGCTAGTGGCGGCTGGGTCGTTACAGGATTAAAGGTTGTTTAGGGTTTATACTTCGGGGTATATGCGCGATATACGAATTAATTAGAGACGGGGTGGGTTCCGTCGTGAATTCGTGACCAAATCTGACAAAACAAGATGGTAGTTGGATGCCCTCATTGTGCTGAACGCGATGGTGCGATCCGTTCGGAAATCCGATGAACGGATTGCCGGATATTGCAGTGTTGTTCGCTAAGGGTCGAGAGTGGAAAATCGCGGAAATTCGCAAAAGTCGTTATATTTTATGTACCGATTTGCCAAGGGATCTGTTATAGGAAGGATTCGTGCATTTTACACGTGCTAGCAGGGTCTGAACTGAAAATATTCAGCTTTGGGGACGTTTAAGCATTCATGTCGCTTGTAAACAAGTTGCGACTAGGGGTTTCATTGCATGAAAACCTAGATCTAGCCGACCCAATGCCTAGCTATGCCCTAGTGAACACCAGACAGCTCTGCTGCCTAGGCAGGAACCCCGTGGCCGTACCCCGTGGCGGCAATCTCCCCGGCCGCCGGAAAAAGCTTGGGTGGCTTTCCTCCACCATATTCTATACCTAACCACCATAGATCGACCTTCATCTCTGTCGTGGCCCTCAGGGAAGAGATCCACTAGCCTTTGGCCTTGTCCTTGGCTGCAACCTAACCCCAGGCGCCGTCTCTGCCGCCCCGAGCGCGCCATCATCGCCCTGGCTAGATGCGGCCAGATCTGAAGCAGATCTGGCGAAGGCCGTCGGGGATCTCCTCCTCCTCGCCCTGCTGCCGTCGGGATTGAAGCGTCACCCTCCTGGAACTCCCCGGCGCCGTCCCCGCAGTCGTTCGCGTCCTGCACGCGCCGCCGGCGCCGCCCCAGCTACCTGCGGCCACCCGCAGTCACCACCGGGCCGAGCCTGGGTGATCTCGGTATCCCGAGCCGGCTGACCTCCCTTTGGCCGCGGCCGCCCTTCTGTCGACGCCGCGCGACCTCCGGCAACCCGGCACGCTCGTCCCCCGCCGTCCCCGCGCGCCGCCGGTCGCCGCTGAGATCACCTGCGGCCGCCCAGACCCGTGCGGGCCGAGCTCGGGCCCGCTCGGCTTCCAAGCGCCGCCGCCGCCAACCGGGGGTTGCACCGCCTTCTCCTCGGCCTCCGCCGCCGATTCGTCGCCACCCCGACCTCCTCCGGCCGCCGCCGCGCCGCCGGGAAGATCAAACCCGAGAAGGAGTGGGAGGCGTGGATCTCAGCCGCCGCGCCACCGGTTGCCGCCCGCCACCGGCCATCACCCTCCCCGGACCTCTCGGACCGACTGTTTCCATCTCCGGCCGGACCGCCTGCCTCCCGGCCACCGGCGGCTAACCCTAGCTCCCTGCACTCCGGTAAGACTGTTTTTAGGTTACAGCTTACTGTTTGAGATTTTCGGTTGCCTTTCCGGCAATCCGAGGACACCCCGATGACAGAGGAAGTGAGCACGGTCATCCTTACTTCGTGCTGAACATCGTGCTCACCTTCGTTGGGGTCAACGATGCCCAGGTTTGCGAGTTTGACGCAATGTAAGCGCTGTGCGCGCTATTTCGCTGAGGTTCGCGTCGTGTGTGCGACTGCCACAAGGGTTGGCAGTGCTCCGAAAGGTGAGCACGGCCTCCGGCACGTCGAAACCTGTAAATGGGTATCTTAGCTCGGCTGATTGACCTCTGGTTTGCGTAGACGGACCATAAAAGCCCGAGAAATACATGAAACAATGTGATTTCTTAGAATTGGGAGGGCTTTTATGCAATTTGATTCGTCGTGGCTGCTGTTGGAAGCATTTGCGGGTAGTGGGTAACCTCTGGACTGATTGTCCAAGGCCCCAAGTCCTTGCGGAAATCGAAAAGTGATTTTCGGAGCGTTTTTTGGCGAAATCCGCCGATAGAACGTGGTTTCGGTTCGGAATTCTTCCGACGGTTCCTCGTGAGCATTTCTTGAGTCGCTGAGCCTTGTTGGCTGGTCACTCACATCATTTCAGGGGTTTTGAAATGGCGGGTGAGCGACGGTGGGTTCCGGTGTTGAAATAGACACTCTCGGGAACCCGGATCCGAACGATTATCCGACGATAATTGTTTGGAGGCGAGATTTTGGGATTGCTGCCAAGACATCTTATTTGATGTGTTTAGTGGCAGCGGGTGACTCGTATCATGAGTCGGTGCGTTTCGGGACATTTTAGTGGTCCCGACGGAGTCCCGGTGCGATTTTCGGGACTTCCGGCGAGTTACGGTAATCGGTATTGGGAAACCGATCTCCGTGGGATTGCTTATGGGTTATGCTTTTAGGGTTTCTTAGTTGTGGGTTAGACACTAACCTAGTGGACCCTCCTTAGGTCCGGTTGACGTTCTTTTGCAGTCAGGAGACAGGCGCGACATTTGTACAGGTGGGTACTTCGATCCGACGTTGGTACAGTGGTGCACGCTCGGTGATGGTTTCTTACCTTTGCTCTTTCGTTATTATCTAGCATATATATATCTTGATATATAGTGTTGAGCCTAGCACCATGTTGTTCAGTTACACTCTACTCGGTTGTTCTCTTTATATCATGAGTAGGAGTAGAGTAGTCATACCATATTTCTTTATTGCGCTACTTAGCTATTCTGCATATCTTGTATCATGTTTAGAGTAGAGCGGTTTCGTGATTTTATGTGAAATCGGTGACCTAGTTGATTTGTTCTTGTATCTTATATCTGTATATAGTCGGTTTGTTCCTTGACTCTTGTTGTTTGATGACCTTTGAGGTCGGTGTACCCTGAGGGGTAGGATTGTCGACTAGTGGCCGACGGTAGTTCTAGATCATATACTCAGATGACTTGTTGACCGATTCTTGCATATATACAGTAGTTGACTCATTGATCAGTATCTACATACTGTGGGTAGGATGTTGAGTTGTTCCATCCCAGTTGACTTGATTAGTCAGTATTTGCATATGTTTGAGAGGATGTCGATGTTGTCCCATCCTAGTTGACCTGAGTGGTCGGTTCTTGTGCTTCTTTACAGTTGATGACCTATGCGGTCGATAGGCCCTGGGGGGCAGGATTGTCGGCTGGTTGCCGACGGTTGATCATTGACCATATTGCATTGATCGCCCGATACTCGTCGCATTTCACGAACACTGGCGGTCTGATCCACCGCAAGGAGTGTTCTTTTCCGGAAAAGTGGTTGAATGGTGACAACCCGTGAGCCCTAGAGGGGTTATATGCATGTTAGAGCGGCAGTGGTACTGTCGGGAGGTGTTGCGGTGCGGACCTCCAGGGCATTGGCTTGAGGTCTGCGGTGCTGACCAAGAGAGCATTGGTTTCAGATTGGGTACTTTTGGACTGATTGTCCCATTGACGCATATGTTTATAGTAGCAGTCGTTGCATGCATACTTACAGATCTTACTTTATAGTTGTCTTGCTACTATAGTAGATATTCATGTATGCTTTCTGTTCCAGTTACAGTAGCGGTAGCCGTTTATTCAGTATAGTTCTTACTTCCTTTCAGTTTATCGCTATTGTATATCTGCTCATTACCTTGTTTATTTCCACTGACCCATGTTGTTGTATAGTTCTTCCTGATCCGGTGAGTACTCCTCGCCTTCTTCGGCTTGCGGTACCCACTGGGAGGGGAGACATGTTTACATGTTCTCACCTCCCCCACCATTTTTCAGGTATCGCGGGCGTTGAGTAGTGGGACGAGACGTGAGGTACGTGTGTAGCGGTCGATAGAGCTTCCGACCCAGGTTATTTCGATTTAGCTATTACCCTTTTTATTTCTGTGGATATATATAGCTTAGTCGGTTTACATGGTTCAGTTTTGTTTTATTATTTGAATATCTGAGTTTTCAGTTGGTTTTGGAATGTAATAAAGGAATTGTGTTTTCTTGAAATAAAAGGTTTTCTACCCCTCGTGGTAGCGTTTCTTAAAGAATAAAGGTTTCCGTGTAGGGAACAGTTTTCAAAAGAATTTTCGTGAATTTCTATTTAAACACTGAATGTAAAACTGTGATGTGAATGGTGAATGTATGGATGTATAGTTATCTTTATATTCATTTGGTTGTGGTTGTTTCCTGGCTATACTCTTGTACTTGTGCGATGCCATGCAAATACAGGGGAGACTCTGTCCGTGTGAATAGTGGATTCCCTGTATTTGTGGCGGATCTGGCATACCCTGGGGTCAGGTTTGCAAAAAAAAAAAATTTCGCTGTGTTTTTAACCTAAAGGGACCCCGGGGCGTGACAAAAATTGTACATAGATTTTGCGAAGTAAACAGCGAAAGTTGATGTCGATATTAACAGTTGATGCCATTTATTGTCGAAGAATACATGCAGGACTTTTGTTTTAGTTTTGACATGTGTTTTACTTTAAACACATATTCTATTAAATAATAAAGGCAAAGAAAAATATTTAAAAGTAATAAAGTTCTAACTAAAGCAAAATCATAAATACAAAAATACAAAAACAAAGGAAGTCAAGAATAAAGACTCTAAACTAAAGGCATATTGAGCATGGATAAAAACAATGCACATATAGAGGGCCTCGGAATGACTTCTTTTTTAACTTTTTAATGTAAATATGAGCATATGCACTACAACTTATCGGAGGTTTGAAGGAATGCAACACCAAACAGGAGATCAATTAACGTAGTAGATCGTTGATAGATTCCTGAGGGAAAATAATAAAATTGTATGTAATACATTAATATTTTTCATGTAACTACAAACATATCTAAAATCAAAGCAAATATGAGCACATAGGTATTAGGATTTACCGAAAATCCGAAGGAAGGCAACACCAAACAGTAGATTAATCAATGTAGTGGATCGCCGATGGATTCCTGAGGAAAAATAACAAAACATCAAATAACAAAACATAAAAAAAATGTACATCTGTACATAGTCTGTACATAGTAATAATAAAGTGAAAATATAGAGTATCTACCATCTACTACCTACCATTGATAAAATATTGTTGGAAAAGATGCTGGAATAAAGCAAATGCCAATGTTATTATATAGGCATATCCATCTTCTCCTTCAACGGCTGAAGAAGATAAATCTCTTCTCCTTCCGCTAACCTTCCACCTCTCTATCTTCTCCTAATTGAAGAGGAATATCGAGCATGAAGGGCCAAAGAACGGAAACGGCCGATGATGAAGATGAACAGGGTTCTTACTGAACCCTGTTCATAGCCGGTTCGGTTTAATAAATGAAAGAAAGGGAAATGAAGAGAAAGTAGACTGGTTCACATTGAACCCTATTCACAGTCGGTTCAGTTTAATAAAAGAAAGAAAGGGAAATAGAGAGAAAGTAGACCGGTTCACATTGAAGATGAACCATGTTCATAGCCGGTTCACATTGAAGATGAATCCTGTACACCACCGGTTCGGTTTGGTTCGGTTCGGTTCAAATAAGAAAGGCAAGTCAGTTCAAGTAAGGACTGAAAAAACGAATTCAAACAAAATATATAACAACCAACTGTCCCTAGAGCAACTGGCAAAGGGCTTGGTGGTTGGTACCCGAGACCCAAGTTCGAATCCTAGTTGATTCACATTTCCAGCTAAGTTTATTTCTAAATGAAATAAATGAAGCGGGTAGCGTGCTACCTATCTCTCAAAAAAAAAAAAAAAGACAAAATATATAACAAAGTAGACCGGTTTGATTCGAAAAAAAAGAAGAGCCAGGTTCGGTCCAAGTAAGGAGTGAAGTATTAGATTCAAACATATATAACAAAGTAGACTGATTCGATTCAAAAAAAAAGAAAAAAGTAGAGATGAGCCGGTTCAATAAAAAACTAGTTTCAATCCGGTTCGATTCAAGTCAGGAGTGAAGAACCGGATTCAAACATATATAACAAAGTAGACTGATTTGATTCAAAAAAAATAAAAAGTAGAGATGAGCCGGTTCAATAAAAAACCGGCTTCAACACAAAATATATAACAAAATATGTCGATTCAGTTCAAAAAAATAAATAGAAAGAAGAAGAGGTTCAAAAAAGAATAATTGAAAGAAGAGAAAAAAAAATCGGATTCAAACAAAATACATAACAAAATAGACCAGTTCGGTTCAAAACTTTTTTTTAAAAATAAAGTATATAAAAAAACTTATTGGTTCGGTTCAAAAAAGAATAATTGAAAGAAGAGAAAAAAAAAAATAGAAAAGTCCTAAACTAAGGAGGAAGCGCCACATCATCTTACACATTGGAGATTAATATAGTTGTATAGAATATATAACAAAGTAGACCGATTCGATTCAAAAAAAATAAAAAGTAGAGATGAGCCGGTTTAATAAAAAACCGGTTTTGACACAAAATATATAACAAAATATGTCGGTTCAGTTCAAAAAAATTAATAGAAAGAAGAAGAGGTTCAAAAAAGAATAATTGAAAGAAGAGAAAAAAAAATTGGATTCAAACAAAATACATAACAAAATAGACCAGTTTGGTTCAAAAAATTTTTAAAAGAAGATGAGTCGGTTGAATGAATAACCGAGTTCGACACAAAATATATTAAAAAAAGGGATAATTGCCTATTTACCCCCCATACGTTTGAAAATATCCGATTTACCCCTATCTTTTTTTTCCTTCTAAAATACCCCTTATATGTTCCACCGTTATTGCAAAATACCACCGCAGTTATCTCCTGTTAAGTTAACTTGAGTTAAATGTGAGTTAAATATCTACCACAGTTAAAAAAATAAAATGCCAATTTTGCCCTTAACATAAGGGCAAATAAGAAATGTTGGTGACGGTAGAGGGGTATATTTAAAAAGGCCAAAAGTCAAAATACTTTTTGTGCCCCTGACTTTAAGTGCAAATAAGAAAGTTAGTGAAGGTGGAAGGGTAAATTTGAAAGGGCAAAATAGTAATTTTACAGAGATAACAGAGTTAATTAACAAATTTTAACTCTAAGGGTATATTAGAAATAGGTTAGAACGTAAAAAGAGTATTTTCAATATTAGCGTTCTAAAAGGGGTAAATCGGAAAGTCGGGAACTTTTCAGGGGTATATAAGGAATTGCCCCTAAAAAAAAACTTGTTGGTTCGGTTCAAAAAAGAATAATTGAAAGAAGAGAAAAAATAAAAAGAAAAGTCCTAAACTAAGAAGGAAGCGCCACGTCATCTTACACATTGGGGATTAATATAGTTGTATAGACCAGTTGGTTCAAAAAAATTTAAAAACCAAATGAGTCGGTTCAATGAAGAACCGAGTTCGACACAAAATATATAAAAAAACTTGTTGGTTCTGTTCAAAAAAGAATAATTGAGAGAAGAGAAAAAATAATTAGAAAATTCCTTATAAGGACTGAGAATTTGACTGTGTAGTTAAACTCTGTGTTGACGATGTTTTTATGTGTAATTTAATTATATAAACACTCGTCAAGCTTCAGGAGAAAATGAGTTAGGATGGAGAAGTTACGCGACCTGTACTAGTCACTTAAAGTGAATAGTAACTCTGGTTTTCCGGAGAGGCCAATTAGTGGAAATGGCTTCTGGTGCGTATTGGACTCCGTTCATAGTGATCCAATAGCTCGTTTTCAATGGTCCGGCTATTTTGGAACCATTGGCGCTGATGGATTTCAGATCTGACACACGGTTTTCGGGGAAATTGAAAATACATGTTTTCTATGTATTTGTGTGCGGGATTTGCCTATTGGTGAGAGGATGGATTTCGTCGCGAATCTGCGACCAAACCAGACGAAACAAAATAGTGAGTTTAATGCCCCTGTCGTGTTGATCGCATTAGTGCGATCCATTCGCAAATCCAATGGACTGATCGCCGGATATCGTGTGATTATCGAGGAGAGGTCAAAATGGCAATTTTGTATCTTGCGCAAAACCCTCTATATTTTATGTACCGAATCGCGTGAGATCGGACGTGGAGATGCGTACGCGCATTTTACACGCACTGGGAGGGACTCAAATGAAATTAATAAGTGTCGGAGGACTATTTTGCAAGGTGGCCATATTGTATATATATGGCATCTAGGGTTTTCAAGTGGAAACCCTAACCTTAGATGTCCTCCTCCCTCAGCCGACCTCCCTGCCACCCCCAGCACCTCCCTCTGCCCTAGCCACGCGCACCCCAGCCAACTGCGCACGCTGCCGGCTGCCGGAGAGGCTCCTCCTCCCTTTCCTCCACCATCGCCATCACTACCTTCACCTTTCTCTGCCCGAGCATCAGCATGGAGGGGCCCCTCACCCTCAGGCTCCTCCCCTGGCCGTGCCTGACCTCCGGCGACCCTCCCCTACCAGTCCCCGCCGTCCCCGCACGCCGCCGTCGCCGTCTAGGCGCTCTGCGGCCAACTGGGTCAGCTTGGGCCGAGCTTGAGTTATCTCATGGCCCGCAAGCTGCCGCCGCCTGGAACCTGCCGCGCCACGCTCCACCGACCCTCGGCGACCTCCTCGCCGGTCGCCGCCAGCCCGGGCCCGTCGCCGTCGCCGCCGGCCCTGCGCGTCACCGTCGCAGCTCCTGCTAGCCTATGGCCGCCCCGAGCCAGTTCGGGCCGAGGCGGAGCCAGCCTTTCCCCTCGCGCCGCCGCAGCCTCCCACCGCCGGCTGGTGTGAGCGCCGGTTCTGCCTGGCTTGTCGCACCCATCCGCCGCCAGCGCCCCCACTGTCGGAGCTCCCTGTTGGCCGGATTGGGCCCGTGCTCTCCACGGGTTTGTGTGGCTAGGGCATCAGTGCCCGTCGCTGCCGTCGCCTTCCGTCACCTGCCGACGCACGCCCCGGCCTCCCTCCGTCGCCCGCACCCGCCTGCTGCCAATGCACCCGCCGCCGGCCGTGCCCTAGCTCCACTTTGCCCGGTAAGCTTTTTGTAAGCATTCTGTGCACTGTTCAGGATTCCGGTCGCTTTTCTAGCGATCTGGAGACACCCCATGTCATGGCCCGGGACCGCCGATTTGGTTGGTTCGGGCACGTCAACAGACGCCAGACGGACAACACCTTCCACTGCCTGCCCAAGACTCAACACAAGTATCAACATGTATATAAATTTGCGCAAGCGGAAATAGAGATATACATGGCTTGCACGAAGGCAAGCAACAACTAAAAGTGAGAGTTCTACACTATAACATCCATACAAGTACTATGATTACTTTTAATCAAATACATACTTATAATCATTTATATTCTTTCATATACATCACATGATTATCATCCAAAACATAAGTCTTTTACATTTATACGTCATTTTCTACATTTGCTCATCATAAACAAAATATGATAACATCGGGATATGAACTATACTCGGGTAGTCACTAGCTAGGGTGCGATACCCTTACCACGGTCCTCGACCGCCTTGCTCGGACCTGGATCTGAAAAAATAGTGGGGTGAGAACTACAAGAAAGTTTTCAGTGGGTTCGGCCGCCGACCTCACCGACTTTCCCACCAGGTCTAAACCAGGCATAAGTAGAAGAAGCAGATAGATAGGTAACCATTCTAAACAAATGCAGCTACTATACTTGAACAAGAATACTAACAATATATGATGCTCATGATGCATGCCAATTACCTTTCTCAATACCCAATCCTCTCGGCTAACCCATAGGTTTCGCCCAAAAATAACTCACCAACTCAAATCCTTACTATCGGGGAGAAACTCCTACAACCCGATGGGACCATTCTCTGGGGAAACTACAATCTAGTGATGACTACTCCGAAGCTCATCGCTCGAGGGGGTGCGACCGCCCTCAAGCCAAGACTTACAGGTGAGTATGATCCAATCCTTAATTATAAGAATGCCATGTTCAATCCATTCCTTAACTATAAGGATGCCATGTTCACAATGCCCCAACACACTATGTGTTCTATTCTCTAGCATTCATTATGCTCACTAATATCACAACACAAAGTGTCTCATTCTCTAGCATTCATTATGCTCACTAATGCCACAATGTGCTATTTCACTCACTTGTCATAATGTCACCATGTTCTTTACCTCAACTAGGTTGTAAGATAATGAATCCTCGTCGTGTTAAACCACTTTTGGTCAAAATGGCCAAAGTGTGGCGAGAGAGATGGTTGGACATGGTCCATATGACACTCCAACAATGTTGGAAGGGTTAAAGTTGAGTCTCGATTAGGTTAGAAGAGTTTTAGCATTGCTCGGCGCGAAATAGAGCTAAAGCATTGCCAAAACTGCAGTCTTGACACTGTGTATCGGTACTGAGGAAAAGGTACCGGTACCAGGCAAGCAACCCGAGAAGGTTGCTCTCGGGTTTGGCTATTTCGGGGCTGAGTACCGGTATGCACCAAGGCAGTACCGGTACTCCGCAACAAACCGAGGATAGCAGCTCTCGGGTTTGGGCTGTTGACAAGGGGCGTACCGGTGACACGAACCCGCGTACCGGTACGCAGCGCCTCGAACAACAGAGTTGGTCTGCCGTAAATAAGAAAAAAATGAGGGCTTGTTTGTAATTGTGGCAGCTTATATAAGCCCCACACTCTCTTCTCTCCTATTCACAGCCAAAGAACACCCTCGCCTCTCATTTTTCTCCCTCTCTCTCTGTGACGCCCCAACTTCCCAGGGGGTCACCCATCCTAGGACTACTTCTGTCCTAGCACGCTTAACTCTCTTAACCTCTTGGGCCTTGCCACCACCCAAAATGCTTAAGCCGGGTTAAGAGTTTAGCCCTATTATATCTCATATATAGGACTATCTGGGGTCTCACAATCTCCCCTCCTTTAAGCCCTGACGTCCTCGTCAGGCTCAGACTCACAAGTAGCAGGCGATGTGAGACTCATCTCGCTAGCCCGTAATCCAGACCCTGGCTCAGTCGAGACTCATCTCACACTTCCGGCTGGTAATTGTCTCTGATACCATCTGTGACGCCCCAACTTCCCAGGGGGTCACCCATCCTAGGACTACTCCCGTCCTAGCACGCTTAACTCTCTTAACCTCTTGGGCCTTGCCACCACCCAAAATGCTTAAGCCGGGTTAAGAGTTTAGCCTTATTATATCTCATATATAGGACTATCTGGGGTCTCACACTCTCTTTCTAGGAACTCTCCCCCAAGGTAGATTGGAGGAGGATTTGGAGGATATTTTTGGAGCTTGAAGGTGGATCTTCATCTTCTTCTTCTTCCTTAGCTTGGAGAAAGAGCTGGGTTGAGGTAAGCTTCTTACCCTCTCATGATGGATTGTTAGGGTTTGGCTTAGATCTCTTAGAACCTAGCTAAATGGAACCCTAGATGCTAGTATGTGTGGCTATTGCTAGAATCATGAGCTTTTTTTGAAGTATTCTTGCAATAGTTGCATCTTAGGGTTTAGAAAGGGGCTTTTGCTCATAGGTGGTTTTGAGCCAAATTGACCTCATATAACTTCAATTGAAGGTAAAATCGACGTTGTGGACAACTCAAATCGAAGTCCCTATGGTCGTGTGGTGAGCTATTGAAGAAAAGGACCATTTTTGCTTCGTTTGCGCAGAGACGAGCCGAAGCAACGTCCAAAAATCACAGAACTAGGATTCTAGCATCACGGCATCACCAAAAGCTCGGGGGTGCTATTCGAAGCCATCGGGCTTCATTCTATGTCTATGTTACTTTGTTAATCTTGCATCTCTCATGTTGATTATGCATTGTAGGATGTTGATAATTGCATTTCCATTCCTTATATGCTTCCTTGGTTGAAATAGCATTGTGAGTTGAGCACATGATATATTGGATGCGTGAGGATTGGGTCTTAACATGAAATCCTATAATGCCGATAATAAGGGTGAACTTGGTAAATGTAATGACATAGACGAGTGGCATACAAAACTATATGTGATGACATAATGAGTGGCACATGAACTAGTGTAATAGAAACACTTATGACATGATGAACCTAGGGATAGATAATTTTCCCAAGTTATGGACATATGACATGTGAACTTAGTGTAGTTGAGACACTTGAACATGAACATTGGGATAGTTGAGTTCCCGAGTTGTTGTTAGCCCTAGTTGGTAGGGTATCCTCAGTTGACGAGGATTGGATCACACTCACATAGTCTGTTCTCGCTTGGCGGTGGTCGCTCCACCCAAGCAGTGAGCTCCGGAGTTATCACACTAGGGGCAGACGTGGTTGTCCCGCAGACGGTCTCGGGTGGGTCGAGTGGCTGGGTCTCCTCACCTATGGGATTTGCACTGTGAGTCGAGGCCAACCTTCGGGTTAGCCAAGTGGATTGGGTAATGAACTAATGAATGACATACTTGTTGAACATAGTAGTATGATAGTTGACTTCATTACTATATAGTTTTTTCATTCATTCATCTTGATTGAGGCATAGTAGCATGATCGTAGATTTCATTACTATGTAGTAGTTGCTTTCATATCTATCTATTTACTTATGCCTGCTTAGACCTAGTGGGAAGATTGGCGGAGTCGGCGGCCGAACCCACTGGGAACTATTATTAGTTCTCATCCCACTTTGTTGCAGGGCCGAGTTCGAGCGGATCGGGTGAGGACCACGGTAAGGGCATAGAGCCCTAGTTAGTTAGTAGCTTTTCTTTATGCATTAGTATACCATGTACAGTTGAGAGGACATGTTGCATTTTGTGAGAGGCTACTACTTATAGATGTATATGTATTTTGGAGTTGTGGATGTATCTATATGTCATGAGATGAACATGTAAACCAATGTATCCATTTTGATATGATGTAAACAGTTGAATATGAATGTAATAGATAGTACTCTCTCTTGTGCTTTTGCTTGTATCATACTCGCAATGATTCATGTATGTTGTTATGTTTACCTGGGCAACTAAATGTACATGATCCTTATTGTTGAGCCTTTGGCAGAAAGGAAAAGTTCTGTCCGTTCGGCATCTGTTCGGCGTACCCAAACTGACCAAATAGGCGGCTGTGGGGCGTGACAGATTAAAGTGGTATCAGAGCAAGTAAAGAGAGAAGTCTAGGATGGACCTAGGAGACCTAGGATGGTAACCTTAAGGCTATAGGTGCGTGAGTGAGACGTGGACCTATGCCAGGTGGCGGAAGTTGATTCGATTGGGTATAGTTGTTGGTATGTCTCTAGTGGTTGATAGAGACGGATTCAAGTGATATGAGTTCTCTACTTGAGGAGGTTATGTTGGCGGCCGACAACATGACGCCAAGAGTTGAGAATGAGTACGCTTGTGTGCTTCCGCCAGATTGGGTGTCGAGTTGTTTGTTCCTAAATTGCGTAGAGTCGTGGGTTATGGTAATTAACCTAATTATTGCGTTTCAGGAGCTATGGCACCAAGGGGACGCCCCCCGACGCGATCCGCTCCGACACCGCCTCCCGAGGTGCCCTAGTATTCAGGATCTGAGGAAGTGCGGGAACTACGAGCACAGATGGCTACGATGGTCGGTGCGATGCAGCGCCAAGAGGATCATATCGCAAGGCTGCAGGAGTTGGTGGTCCAACAAGCGTCGGCTCAGGCGGATGTTGAGCGACCCACGCCTCCTGCCGTTGTTCCTGGGGCGGCGGAGGGTGTGGCCACGACGGCTGTGCCAATTGCAGCGAGGCCCGCATCGGCGGTAGTAGCTACGGTAATAGACCTAAGTGCTTCGAATCCCGATGGTGCGGCCATGGCAGCGGAAAGGGAGCGCGCACTTGCGGCCCTCGTGATGTTCCGGAAGTTTGATCCACCGGTGTTTGACGGGGAGAAGGTCACGGGATGGTCGAGTCGTGGATTGACTCGATGGAGACCCCTTTCGAGGATCTCTACACTTTGGAGAAAGACAAAGTACACCTCGCCACTCATTGCTTGGAGTGGACGGCGAAGGTGTGGTGGAAACGGATCAAGCGGGATCGGTCTTCCGACCTTCCGCCGTTGTCGTGGGAGGAGTTTCAGGACTTGATGTACACTAACTACTTCTCCGATAGAGAAAAGAAAAAGCTTCAAGACCAATTCTGAAAGTTGAAGCAAGGAAACCGCTTGGTAGGGGAGTATGAGCAGGAGTTCTCACATATCATCGATTGTGTTCCCGATGTGGTGTGGGACGACAAGGATCCAGCCGATTGGGTCGAGCGAGGATTTCGGCCGGATATCTACACGGCAGTTCACATTTTAAATCTCACTATCTTTGCGGAGGTGTTAGATCGGGCATTGTGGGCGGAGCATGGTAATGCCTACATCCGTGAGGAGTGAGAGGCGTCCTAGAAGGACGGAGGAAAGAAGCGGGCACAAGGTGGCTCGGGAGGTCAGTCGAGATCGAGGAGGCCTCCTAAGTACCCGTGAACACAGTCCAAGTGCCGTGGGGCTCAGCAGTGTGTCATTTGTGGCGGAAACCACCGAGCGATGCATTGTGAGCAGCGCCAAGGAAAGTGCTTCGAATGCAGTCAGGCGGGGCATGTTAGTCGCTATTGCCCAAAGAGGACCTCTCCTGCCCCGTCCGTCGCATTGGCTCCGGCGACTCCGGGACATTATGGAGGAGTTCCACCCACTGCCACGTCTGCCGGACATGCTATGGCGCCGCGTCAGCCCGAGATGACCCGGTCGGCTACGAGTGGCCAGGTATTCGCCGCTCAAGTAGAGGAACCTACCGAGGCCTAGGAGCGCCACGTCGTAGCAGGTATGGTGTTGATTAATGGAGTTCGATCTAGAGCTATGTTTGATACAGGTGCTACGCATTCATTCATCAGTCGACCCTTTGCCGAGATGCATGGTATAGAAATCCAGTTGAGTGAAAGCACTTGGCGGGTTGAAGGCCCCGGGCGTGCAATTGTTATTAGGAAGGAGTGTTTGGCTTGTCCAGTACAAGTGGGCAACTGGATAATGCCAACATGTCTGTTCGTGCTCAAGAGGTTGAAGGATTTCGATCTGATACTAGGCATGGACTGGCTCTCGAAGTACTATGCGTCTATCGACTGCAAGAGCATATCACCTTTTGTGAGCCAGGACAGGAAGAGTTCGCTTATCGGGCGTGTAAGAATTCGTGCTTCGCCATGACGGTATCGGCGTCTAGGGCAAGGAAAATGGTTAGCAGCGGTTGCGCAGCTTATTTAGCGACCATTTTGGAGGTCAGTAGGAGACTCCAGCACTTGAGGATTTATCCGTGGTTCGGGAGTTTGCGGACATGTTTCCCGCGGAGCTACCGGGGATACCACCGGATCGGGAAATCGAGTTTGTTATAGACTTGGTTCCCGGGACCGCGCCGATTTCAAAGGCTCCGTATCTTATGGCACTGGCCGAGTTGAAAGAGTTGAGGGCTCAATTGCAAGATCTCCTCGACAAGGAATTTATTAAGCCGAGTGTATCACCGTGGGGAGCCCCGGTGTTGTTCGTGAAGAAGAAAGACGGATCGTTTCGACTCTGCGTGGATTACCGCGAGTTGAACAAGGTCATGATCAAGAACAAGTACCCGTTGCCCTGTATCGACGACTTGTTTGATCAGTTGCAAGGGTCTCGGATGTACTCGGAGATAGACCTTCAATCCGTATATCATCAGTTGAAGATAAAGCCGGAGGATGTGTAAAAGACCGCGTTCCGCACGCGGTATGGACATTATGAATTCACGGTCATGCCATTCGGGCTCACAAATGCCCGGCAGCGTTCATGGACTTGATGAACCGTGTATTCAGGGCTTTCTTAGACCAATTTGTCGTGGTATTCGTAGACGACATCTTGGTCTACTCTCGTAGTGACGAGGAGCACACGGAACATTTGAGGATTGTGCTACAAGTCATTCGGGAGAAAAAGCTCTATGCAAAGTTAAAGAAGTGCGACTTTTGGCTCCATAAAGTCGCACTTTTGGGACATGTTATTTCCGAGGGCGAAGTTTCTGTCGACCCGAGGAAAGTTGAGGCAATCAAGGATTGGCCTCGCCCGACAAATATGACGGAGGTTTGTAGCTTTGTGGGCTTAGCGGGCTATTATAGACGGTTTGTGGAGGGATTCTCGAAGATAGTTATTCCACTCACCCGTCTTACTCAAAAGGGCACCAAGTTCATGTGGAGTGATGAGTGCGACCGGAGTTTTAAAGAGTTGAAGGAGAGATTGACTTCGACTCCGGTGCTCGCCCTCCCGGTTCAAGGTGAAGACTTTGTGGTGTATAGCGACGCATCCTACCAGGGTCTTGGGTGTGTTTTGATGTAATGCAGGAAGGTGATCGCTTATGCGTCTCGTCAGTTGAAGAGCTATGAAAAGAACTACCCTATTCACGATCTAGAGCTAGCTGCAGTGGTCTTCGCGCTCAAGCTGTGGAGGCACTACTTATATGGTGCGCATTGCGAGATATACACGGATCACAAGAGTCTAAATACTTGTTCACACAGAAAGAACTTAATATGCGGCAGCGGCGGTGGTTAGAATTATTAAAGGATTACGATGTTACTATCCTTTACCACCCCGGGAAAGCTAATGTGGTGGCCGACGCACTTAGCAGGAAATCAGTGGAAAATCTTGCAATGTTGGTCACACATCAGAAGCCATTGTGGAGAGAAATATGGCGGTTTGGCCTTGAGATTGTGGCTCCGGAGGTTCCGACGATGCTTATGGCTCTCGTTATCCAACTAACCTTATTGGAGAGGATTAGGAGTTTACAATCCGCGGACTCGAGTCTCCAAAAGATGCGGCGCGACATCGAGAGTGGGTGCGGTGGTGATTTCGGTGTAGATCCCGATGGCGCGCTTCGGTATCGAAACCGATGATGTGCGCCGGAAAATGAGAAAATCCGAAAATTGATCTTGCAGGAGGCTCATAGATCTCCCTATAGTGTCCACCCGGGCGGCACCAAAATGTACAAGGACTTGAGGATGCATTATTGGTGGCTAGGAATGAAAGGTGATATTGGACGCTATGTGGCGCAATGTCTTGTGTGTGAGCAAGTCAAGGCTGAACGTCGATTTCCAGCGGGAGAGCTTCAAAGTCTACCTATTTCCATTTGGAAATGGGACGATATAGCCATGGACTTCGTGGTCAGATTGCCCGGTTCATCGGGTGGCCATGATGCAATTTGGGTAGTGATGGATCGCTTGACGAAATCGGCACATTTTCTATCGATCCACACTACTTAGTCTGGAGGCAAGCTTGCGCAAGTATATCTTGATGAAGTGGTGAGACACTCTTTCCTTGTTGTTTATCTTGCATATTATATGTTGAGCCTAACATCTATACCATATTTCTTTATTGCTCTACTTAGCTGTTTTGCATATCCTGTATCATGTTTAGAAGTAGAGCGGTTTTGTGATTATTTGTGAGATTGATGACCTAGTCGGTCAGTGCGTGTATCTGGTATTGTGACCTAGTTGGTCGGTTCTTGTATCTCGTATTTGTGACCTATTCGGTCGGTTTACTGCATTATTATCGAGACCTATTTGGTCGGTTGGACTATTTGATGACCTGTACGGTCGGTATACCCTGAGGGGTAGGATTGTCGGCTAGTTGCCGATGGTTGGCCATTGAGCATATCAGCATCGATCGCCACAACTCGTACGCATGTCACGAAAACCAGCGGTCTGATCCACCGCAAAAGGGTGTTCTTTTTCGGAAAAGTGGTTGGGTGTGCCAACTCGTGAGCCCATAGGCTACCTTGGGTCATATGTAGGTAGAGTAGCAGTGGCACAGGCTTGAGGTCTGCCGTGCGGACCAACAGGGCAAAGTTTCTGATTGGGTATTTTGGACTTCTCGTCCGGTTGATACATGCATACAGTAGCGGTAGTGATTCATATGTATATATTTCGTTCCTTGTTCATCATTGCTACTGTATTACCATTATCTATCTATCTATACTTGTTGTTATCCTCCGTGACTGGAGAGTACCCTCGCCCTCGTCGGCTTGCGGTACCCACTGGGAGGGGAGACATGTGTACATGTTCTCACCCCCCACCCCCATTACAAGTGACGTCGTGGGTCTTAGTTGGACGGCTTGTGAGGAGCGCACTTAGCGATTCGGTAGAGCTTTCGGACACGTCCATTCGGTTTAAACTCTTAACTGTTTTCTTTTAATAAATGCCTTAAATAGTAATTATGGTTCAGTGATTTATCACAGTTGGATTTATCTGGTTTTATGATTGTAATAAAGGATTTGTGATTCTTGCAAATTGGAAATGGTTTTCTACCCCTCGTGGTAGCGAGTTTTAAAGGAAAAAGGTTTCCTTGTGGGAAACAGTTTTTAAAAAGGTTTTCTTGGTTTTCATGGCTTAGTGTTTTAAAAAATGAGTTTCCGGGTAGGAAACATTTTAAACTGATAGTTGTGCGCCGGATTTATGGATAATTCTGAATGTGAATGTGAATGGTGTATGAATATGTGAATGTTTATATGTGTGGTTGTATCATGTATCGTGAATCTTGTATTTTGTACGCCGTGCAAATATAGGGGAGACTCTATTCGTGTGAACAGTGAATTCCCTGTATTTGTGGCGGATCTGGCATACCCTGGGGGTCAGGTTTTCAAAAAAAAAAAAAAAATTTTGGGCTCTTCCGCAATGACTTTAAACCAAAAAGGGACCCTGGGGCGTGACATTCCTAAACTAAGGAGGAAGCGCCAAATTCCTAAACTAAGGAGGAAGCGCCACGTCATCTTACATATTGGGGATTAATATAGTTGTATAGACGCCACGTCTTCTTACATATTAGGGATTAATATAGTTGTATAGATATAGTTGTATAGATTACAAAATTCCTAAACTAAGGGGAAGCGTCACGTCATCTTACATATTGAGGATTAATATAGTTGTATAGATATAGATATAGATATAGATAGATATAGATTCTCAAAAAACATATTTTATTTTAATTTTTTTAAAAAAATTACGTGTATACGAACTATTTTATCCGTTTATTTAATAATTCATAAATTAACTAATAAAGATAAGAATTATTTAAACTTTATTCCTAATATACAAAATCAACAAAAACAACCCCACAATATAAATTTTTTCTTCAAATCATGCGAAAACAACACCATGCAAAGAATAAAAAAGTGAATAGTACGCTATAAATAGAATAACCTTAACAGAATTATTGAGTCCATAAATTAACCAAAAAAAAGAGAAAAAAAATTAAAGAGCGAATAGAAGAAAGATTAAATCGAATAATGGGGCGTTATAAAGGAGAAATTATTCATTGGGCTGGGCGGTGCCTATATGAGTCAGCCCAATAATGGGGCGCTGCGAAGGAGAAATTTGTCACACCCCAAGACCCAGCGGATGCCCACCCGGCGTGTGTCCAGACCCGCCATATGCCTACAACATATAAGGCGTCTACAACAGTAGTATAAGGAAGCAAGAAAAAAAAATAAAACATCTAGTACGATATCAGAGCATACAACAACTAATTTCTAATAACAGGTAGAAGAAATAAAATTGAACAACTATCAGAATCCAAAAGATGAATACATCACAAGATCCACATAGATTTAACTAAATACAAAATGGTGGTCTCTATACTGTCACGCCCCGGGACCCAGCGGAAGCCCGCCTGGCACGTGCCCAGACCCGCCATACGTCTAAAACATATAAGGCGTCTAAAAACAACAATAATAAAAGCAATAATAANATGCGACTCCCTTGCCGCGATCCCGTGCCTCCGCCGGTGCCGAAGGCTCTGAAATAAAACTATAAAACAGTGGGCGTGAGAACTATTGAATAATAGTTCCCAGTGGGCAATTACTGGCTTCAGTGAAATGCACCACTAGGCCCAAACTAAAAAGGGGGTCAGTAAGCAGATATAAACAAAAACGATATGTACGACAAGTAAATAAGCACGAATATTTGCTACCACATGATATCTCTACTTAGCATGATTTAGCATAAGTAAGAGAAGCTATTCTCATAAGAATGTACCGAAGCATCGCTAGTATGATGTCCATAAGTCAAATAGTAAAATTGTTATTGTTTACTATTCTAATCAATATCCACATGGCATGATGAATGCTCAAAATCAAATCTGAAGAGACCCGCCCGAAGGCTGTCTGGCCCTGAGACCCACCTGTAGGCTGTCTGGCCGGTGCCGAGCCTAATGGCCCCGTGGTAGTCAACATCCCCACTCTAGAGATGAGCCTTTCCCACGACAATCCACTTCGGAGCCCAATCCCGCGTGGCGAATATGTATCGCGATGGCCATCTCCGGAGTGCCGGCTTGTAGGGAGCGACCCTCACAAGCATGTGCGAATGAGCACAATGGCAAGTAACAAAAGATCCGCCTCAAGTACCAAGTCCTCATGTCTAACAACATGGAATAAGTCACAACTCTCTCATAGGCCTTTCTCTATGTCATCATGTCTAAAACATGGAAAGTAGTAGATGTCCATGGCCTATCTCTTAGTCTCAATACAATAGCCTCATAGTTTGTCCAGGTGCCCCTTTATGACATTTTCATTTACTAAGTCCAAGCTTAAACCAAATGTTCATAAATGCATAATTGAGCCACTTTAAACATATGAGGCATGTTTCCAAATAGCTAGTGCGAACACTACTCCGATACATGTAATAATACTTAGAATGCTCTACTATATAGAGTGAAAATGTTCTTATACATAACGCATACATTTTAAGTGTTCTAAAATTCACATAAATTTCATTTAGCATAGATTTGCATTTAAAATGACTTTACGACGAGTATAGAAAGCATGGGAGCCATTTCGCCCCGTTTTCATGAAGCCAAACCCACCACAACTCTTGCGCTCCTTCGTTTGCTCCGACGAAGATATCCGCTAGTCTCCTAGCACCCTAAAGATGTAGGAACAAGGGTTAAACGAACCTTACGATTAACCCTAAGCTCAATCAATAAGCAACATAGGCTAAGGTGGGGAAAACTCACCTCAAGTGAAGAAATCCTCTCTCAAGTTCCAAATGGGAATTAGAGTTCTTCAAATTTAACCTAAATAAAGGTTCTAAACTCATCAATTAGGTCTCCAAGCCCTCAAATCAAAAATCTCCAAAATAAACCCTAAATCTCATTTCCAGGGTTTCATATGGTAAAACCTACCAAAACATGGATCAAAAGGTAGAATCAAGGTACTAACCTCTCTAGATGCCCCAAAACAAGCTCCAAATCTTCTAGGATTGAAATTGATCCTCCACAAAGCCCCAATAGCAAGCCCCAAGCCTCCAAGAGGAAGATGCTCCAAAGCCTCAAGATCTTGCTCTCCTCCAACTCCTTCTTCTTCTCTTTCTTCTTCTCTTTCTAGAGGGTGTAGAGAGAATGTGAGGGAGAGAAATGAGGGTGAGAGGGAGAGGAAATGGCCTTAAGGCCCTTTGAGGCAACAAAATCCACTTAAGCCCCTCAAAAATCCAACCTGTGCACTATCCGGGTCTGGGCAGTTTTGGGACTGAGGGACCGGTCTCCCCGACCTAGGACCGGTCTCTCAGCCTCCCCGAAAATCGAATGTTCGGGAACCGGTCTCTCCCCGCGAAAACGTACTCGGGGACCGGTCTCACCCGCGAGGGACCGGTTGCCTCAAATCCTGCCGCAGTACTGTTCTGAGGGGACCGGTCTCTCCTATCAGGGACCGGTCCTCGAGAGTGAAAACTCTCAGGACATGCCAAAACTCCAGGAATCGAACTTTTAGGTCGGAATACCATCTACGACCTTTCACCAAGTGTGGAAAAGTTCAGAATCCATATCAAATACTCGAGCCTCGCAATTTGCAAAGGTCCAGTGTGCTACATTCACCCTTCCTAAAAAGGAGTTTCGTCAGCGAAACTCAAAAGCAAACACATACCTCAAAGCTCCATCTGAAAAAGATGGGGATAGCGCTCCCGCAGCGCACTCTCTAGCTCCCACATGGCTTCCCGCTCCCCGTGGTTGCTCCAAAGAACCTTCACATACGGAATATCCCGATTCCGCAGTTTCTTCACCTCGTGAGCCAAGATCTTCATGGGTTGCTCTTCGAAGCTCATATCGTCCCGCAACTCCAACGGTGTAGCATCCAACACATGAGTCGGGTCGAAGACATACTTCCGAAGGACCGATACATGAAAGACGCTGTGCACGCCCGATAGGTTCGGTAGTAGAGCAAGTCGATACGCTACCGGACCTATCTGTTCCAAAATCTCATACGGTCCAATGAAACGGGGGCTCAACTTACCCTGAATCCCGAATCTCTTGATCCCTCTAGTCAGAGACCTTCAAGAAAACATAGTCTCCAACTTGGAACTCCAAGTCTCGCCGTCGTCGATCGGCGTAGCTCCTCTGTCTACTCTGTGCCGTCAAAAGTCGCTCCCGAGCTATTCGAACTTTTTCCTCAGCTTCCTGGAGCACATCAAGGCCTAAAGCCAATCTCTCGCCAACTTCGCTCCAATGAAGTGGCGATCTACACTTCTATCCATAGAGTGCTTCGAAGGGCGCCATCTTAATGCTTGCTTGATAACTGTTGTTATAAGCAAACTCCGCCATAGGTAGATGCTGCGACCATCCTCCCTGGAAGTCTATCACATAAGCTCGAAGCATATCCTCTAAGGTCTGAATGGTGCGCTCCGACTGCCCATCACTCTGAGAGTGGAAAGCAGTGCTGAAGTCCAAACGAGTGCCCAGGGCGTCCTGCAGACTCCTCCAAAAGTGAGACACAAACCGAGTGTCTCGATCCGATACTATTGATGTAGGCACTCCATGAAGGCGCACAATCTCATCAAGGTACACTTGTGCGAGCTTCTCTCCGGCCCAAGTAGTATGAATAGGTATGAAGTGCGCCGACTTCGTCAACCTATCCACGATCAGCCATATAGCATCATACCCGGCCTGAGAGCGGGGCAACGCAGTCACGAAGTCCATGGTGATCTTCTTCCACTTCCACACAGGAATAGGCAAACTTTGAAGTTTTCCCGCGGGTAATCGATGCTCAGCCTTTACTTGTTGGCAAGTTAGACAACGAGCTACAAACTCGCCAACATCATTTTTCATCCCCGACCACCAATAAAGCAACTTCAAGTCCTTGTACATCTTGGTGCCTCCCGGATGTATAGCATAGGGCGCTCGGTGCGCTTCTTGAAGAATATCCTCTTTAATTTTCGAATCCGCCGGTACACAAATCCGCCCATGAAAACTCATCAATCCTTGGTCATCCATAAGGTAGTCGGCGGTGCAACCTTCAACCATTTTATCTCGAACCTTTTACAACTCCACATCGGAAGCTTGCTTCTCTTTAATTCTATCTAAGAGTGTAGGTTGTACTACTAAGGTCATTAATCTCAAAGGCGTATCTGGAATCACCACCTCCAACTCCAACCGCTTCATCTGCTCGATCAACTGCGGTTGAGTAACAATATGCATCGCTAAATTTTCCGTTGATTTCCTACTTAGCGCATCCGCCACCATGTTAGTCTTGCCCGGGTGGTAAAGATAGTCAAATCATAATCCTTGAGCAACTCCAACCATCTGCGCTGCCTCAAGTTCAACTCCTTCTGAGTGAACAGGTATTTGAGGCTCTTGTGATCCGTGTATACTTCACACCGCTCGCCATATAAGTAGTGGCGCCATAACTTCAATGTGAAGACTACAGCCGCCAACTCCAAATCGTGCATGGGGTAATTCTTTTCATATTCCTTTAGTTGGCGGGAAGTATACGCGATCACCTTGCCATCCTGCATCAAAACACAGCCCAATCCATTATGTGAAGCATCACTATAAACCGCATATCCTGCTCCAGCAATAGGTAGGGTCAAGATCGGGACGGTCGTCAGTCGTTGCTTCAACTCTTGGAAGCTTCTCTCGCATGCATCATTCCAGATGAACTTGACACCTTTATGTGTGAGCCTCATGAGGGGAGTAGATAGCTTAGCAAACCCCTCGACAAATCTCCGGTAGTAACCGGCCAGTCCAAGGAAACTCTGAATCTCCGTAACGCTCGTCGGTCTCGGCCAATCCTTGATAGCCTCAATTTTCTTAGGATCCACGGCTATACTCGATCCCGATATCAAATGTCCAAGGAAGGCTACCACTCGAAGCCAAAATTCACATTTTCTCAGCTTGGCATAAAGCTCTTTTTCCCGAAGTATTTGAAATACTAGCCTCAAATGCTCCCCGTGATCCGCTTCACTTCGGGAATAAACCAAAATGTCGTCGATGAATACCACGACGAACCTGTTTAGATAAGGCTTAAAAACACGGTTCATCAGATACATAAAAGCTGCCGGGGCATTAGTAAGCCCAAACGGCATAACTGTGAACTCATAGTGTCCATACCGTGTTCTAAAAGCCGTCTTTGACACATCCTCGAGTTTGATCTTTAATTGGTGGTATCCTGACTGCAAGTCTATCTTGGAATACACACACGATCCTTGAAGCTGATCAAGCAAGTCGCCGATCCTCGGCAATGGATACTTATTCTTGATCATGACTTTATTGAGTTCACGACAGTCCACACATAGGCGAAGTGATCCGTCCTTTTTCTTGACGAACAGAACTGGCGCTCCCCACGGCGAGACGCTCGGTCGAACGAAGCCCTTGTCCAACAAATCCTGTAGCTGTGCACGCAACTCTTTCAGCTTCGCCGGTGCCATCCTATAGGGTGATTTCGAGATTGGAGTAGTCTCAGGGACGAGATCTACCACAAACTCGATCTCCCTATCGGGTGTCATACTCGGTAACTCAGCTGGAAATACGTCCTGAAACTCTCGTACCACCTGGATATCCTCAATCCTAGAGGTGTCATCCTCGCCCCTCAACATAACACTAGCCAAGTAGGCTACACATCCTCGGTTGATCAGCTGCCTAGCTCGAGACGAGCTGATCGACATCACAAAAAGCGAACTCCAGCATCCTCTAAACACAACCTCAGTCTGCCCCGGTTCTCTAAAAGTAACCGTGCGATTCTTGTAGTCGATGGTGGCGTAGTACTTGGTTAGCCAATCCATACCCAAGACCACATCGAAATCCCCTAGTTTGCGCAAAGCAAGCAAATCTACGGGCATGATCCAATCTCCTACTCGAATAGGGCAACTAGGGCAATACTCTCTAATATCCAGAGTGTGGTCAGATACTACAACATGTCCCGGATGCAAGGAAACCAAAGGGATGCCATCCAACTCGACAAACAACCGATCTATAAATGAATGTGATGCACGAGTATCAAATAAAGCACGAACTCTAATGCCATCAAGTAAAATGATACCTGCAACCACATCCTCGGCTGCTGTCGCCTCCTCGGTTTGAGCGGCATACAAACGCCCACTCGGGGCCTGTCGAGAACTGTGACGCACTGGACCTGTGCAAATTGCGAGGTTCGAGTGTTTGGACAGTGTCCCGAGTTTTCCCAGACTTTCTGGTCGGCTGTTCGGTCGTTGACAGTGTTCGCCGACTATTGGCTCGCATCCCGAGAATGTAGTAATTTTATGTACGCTAAGCAGTCACTAAAGAGTTGACTTAAGGCTACCACTCGGATGCATTCTGCCAAGGTGTACCGGTACCCCTTATGCTTACCGTACACACTTTGTACGCGGTACACCCCTGATTGGTTGTACCGCGGTACACTTGTGCGAATTCGAACCCGAGCACTCGGTTTTGGCATTTTGTAGGATGGTACGCGGTAACACTTTTCCCATGTACCCGTACACTTTGGCAGAACTGAACAGTTTAGTTTCTGCAGGGCGGTTTTCGCAAGTTGTGGGCTTTTTATAAGCAGCACCGCACGGCCCTAGGGCTGCTCCCCTGGGCTGAAAAGCAAGTGGAAGAACAGGTAGCGCACTCTCCCCTATCACACCCCTTTGGATTTGAATCTCTTTGTTAGCTGGATTAAGTGTGATCCTTCTCTTTCCCTTTTCTTTGCTTTTCCACCATTGTGAACTGGAGCTGTTTGTGGATTGTTGAGGGAAGATCTGGATTTCAAGGTTTAGAAGGCTTAGATTTGAAGCTCTAAGAGTAATCCTTATTCTCTCCCTTTAGATTGGATTTTATTGATGATCAAGATGAAAACCCCTAGTTTTGAGACTTAAGGCTTGTTTTTGGGTATTTTGAACCTAGGCTTTGGGGCCAAATAGTTTGTTAGAAACCTTCCTTTGGCTTAGATTGGAAGGATTCTAGGCTCCTCTTGTGACTTAGGAAGATTTCTATCTGAGGTGATTTTTTTTGGCCTTTTTGCTTCTAGCGTTAATGTTGATATTATTATGATCGTAATGCCGCGTGTATCTTGCTCGCTCAATACTTTTAGGTATTTGAGACTCGGACACTTTGTTCGGCAAACAGAGCGCTACAGCGACGGATTCGGTGGGTTTGACCTAGCGCACACAATAGAAATTCTCATTTGGCTTAATTAAGGTACGTTATCAATGAAAAGCATGCATAATTCTATTTAATATGTTTTATTGTGATTTTAGAATGCTCAAAAGGCCTATGTTGTATATGATGAAATTTGTTGACCTCTATGGAGTAAGTAACTTTGGCAGCCTATGTTGCATTTAGCGTTCAATTTGAAACTGGTTTCATGCTTCTATAGTGTAAATGAGCTTTGATTCATGCATTTAAACTTGAAGTTTATTTGAGACATGAAAGATGACTAAAATGCCATAAAGGTATTGAACAGAATGTATGTGAACGTAGTAGAGGCTAATGTCATGCAACCGCACTGAGCTCGGGACATGTTGAACCTAAGGATAGGCCCATAGGAATTGAAAGCATGCCTTAATCATTATAATGTACTAATGTGTCATAAAGGGCACTAGACCTAGAGAAGGTTGACTAACTTGTGACTTAGAATAGATCTTTGAGATGCTAGTGACTATACCATATTAGAGACATGAGGGTTGATACTGAGCCATCGACTACAGGCTTGTTTGCGCATTGTCCTCATTCGCACATGCTTGTGAGGCGCTCCCTACAAGCCGCACTTCCGATTAAGCCTACCGCGTATCTATAGTTCCCTCGTGCGGCTATTGAGAAGCCTACGGGGTCGAGTGGGACATGACACATTCCGAAGTAGGGATGTTGGGCTACACAGCACTTAGGCGGCACATGCTGGACTACCTTAGGTAGGTCCTTAAATGACATGAAATCGACACGGTGTTGAGTTGGACAATCACACTAATAGGATTAAGTAGTTGATTACTTGGAACACCTTATGATATAGCAATTGTGTATTTTATACGATATTTATTTCTCCGTTTCATTATTGCATCGTAGTATACTCGTTGTTTGGATAGAGTTACCCTTATGCATTGACATAATTGCATCGTAGGTTTACTTGTTTATGATTGTTAGACATATTGTAAGGAAGTGAATCCTCGAAACTCGGGAGTTAGACTTCGACCAGAATCGAACTAGTTGTCTGGGCGTAGGCTTTCG
This sequence comes from Ananas comosus, assembly GCF_001540865.1. Taxonomy (NCBI): domain Eukaryota; kingdom Viridiplantae; phylum Streptophyta; class Magnoliopsida; order Poales; family Bromeliaceae; genus Ananas; species Ananas comosus. Next base: position 1,367,292 of record NC_033638.1, read on the forward strand.
GAAAGTCCGAAGGTGTTTATAGATGCATAAAGGGCATTAAGCGAGGTCCGTGGAGCACCAGTGCAAAACTTGCATCTGGAAGCAGAAATGCTTGTAGATACCGAAACGTCGCAAAAAAAGCTTACGTGTAGGAATAAGTATGTCGGGTTTATTATAAAAATAATATAAATAAAAATATGTGTGAGATACTATTTTATTGACTCATGGAAGTAAAGTATAATAGTTTGGAAAATGACCTGTGGCGAATATCGAGCGAAAACCGAAGATTTAGAAGTTTTCTGTAGAAATGGGGCAATAAATACAAAAATGCACAGTGTCATAAAATATGAAAAAATGGACAGGATATGTCAGAATTATTTTTAATGAGGCTAAGATTTTAAAAAGTTCAGCCGCATTCTGACACCGCGGAAGGTGGAAGAATAAAACTCGAACTGCTATCCACTAAAGATTACAGTTCGGCACAGTTTCGGTGACCAACGGGGTCGAAACTGAAAACTAAGATAATATTCTTGCTCAGTACGTTAAACCGAGCCTGCCTGTCGAATTGAGCGCAAACGACATTCAGAAGGCCCTCGACTGTCCGAACTGCGAAAACTGCAAGTTGAATAGTTGAGAGGGGGTTTTGTGCAATTGTACATGCAGCCTATGTGGGCTTGTTGCATTGGTACACACATCCGCGCAACACACCTTCATCCCTCAAGTTTCCTTCATTCTCATCCCACCTCACACTCTTTCCTCTCTATTCTCTCTAGAAAGAAAGAAAGAAAGAAAGAAAGGAAAGGAGAGGAAAAGTAAAGGAAAAAGAAAGAAAGGAAGAAAGGAGAAGAAAACCAAAAGAGGAAGATCATCTTCCCTCCTCGCCCTCAACCTTGGAAAGCTTTAGAGGTAAGCTCAAACCTATAATGTAGATTCCTTAAGATAGTGGTTTTATGTTTAGAATTGTTGAATGGAACCTATCGGAGACTACGTTAGATGGTTCTACTCGATTGAAGCTGAGCCACCTGGATTCACATTGTTAACCTAGGGCACTTCAAAAACCCTATAATGAGAATTTTATGGCTTCATTTATAACTATAAAAATGGATTTATTGAATCCAAAATGCTAAATAATGATTTGCTTGGCCTAAATCATGATAAATTTGTGAATTTTGCAAAGTTAAAATCTATGTTATCAAAATTGCAAATTTTGGAAATATGGGGTAATGATCTCAATTAACCCTCTGTAAACTAATTGCAGGTTATAAAAACTTGCGGAAGAACGTTCGCGATACGACAGCGGGTGCGGAGTTAATCGCGCAAAAATACTTGAGGGTTTGTTGCCCCGAGGAGTTGAAGCGACGTACGATGATCGCGGCGTTGGGTTTCTAATTTCGTTACTACAGAGGGGTGTGAACTCCAAGCACTGGACCCCTTTAGTCTTTAGTAATAAATCTGCATCTTGTATTCCCCTTGCCATTATAGATGAAATGGCATTGCCTTTCCTTATGCTTACCTAGAGAATCATAACTATGCTTTAGTTGAGCTTGATATATGATTGATGACGATTGGTCCGAGAATTGTGAATCCTATAGTGCCGTATGAAGATGACTCAATGTTGTGTAATAGTCAACAAAGAACTAGTGGTCATTAGCTTGATAGTAAATCAAAAGAATGAGTGGCATCTATTGATAATAAACAAAGAATGAGGATCTAGTTGATAGAAACAAAAGAAGAGTGATCCTATGTGAGTCCTAGTGTACATATGAAACGTATGGACCTTTGATTGAAAGTAAACCTAGAGATAGGGAAATCCTCGAAGCTGAGAGATTGATCTTGCTCACGCAGGTCTGTTTATACCTTGTGATGGCGTCCACACAATAGTGCGCTCCGGAGTTGGTCACGTGGGATTAGCATTTGGGTCCCGAGGATAGCCTATGTGGGTCCCGCGCAGACGGTCTCTAGGATTCGTAGTTTATTGAGTCGCCCTACGCACAGATGGTATGTGAGTATAGGTTGAAACCCTCGGTGAGTCCATAATTTAATGAACAAGTAAATAACTTTACTTCTTGGCATGATGACGAGATTAGTTGTCTTACCCATTTCAATTGAACATGCATCATATATTATGATTCGGGCAATCAGTAGCGTAGTTTTCTATTCTGTCCTTACCTTTCCAATATCTATCTATTGTTTACTAACTTGTGCCTACTTGGAACCTAGTGGGAAACCGCGAGTCGGCGCGCACCAACTGGGAACGTTAAGGAGTTAGTTCTCCCCCACCCCCACATTACTAGCAGGCCGAGCGCGATTCACACGGCGAGGATCGTGGTAAGCTTAGGCGCCCTAGATCGCATTAGTTACTTTCCTTTGGCATTAAGCCAGCCTTTTTACTGGAAGAGATGATGTATATGTGTGAGAATCATTTTGGAATGTAAACTCATGTGTATTTGCAGTTTAAATCTTAAATCATCGTATTAAAGAGGTTGAATGATGTAATAATAGACCTTCTCTCTTATCGTTACTTGTCATGTTTATACTTGTGCCTTTGCTCTTACTTGTTAGCCTTGTTGTTCTCTGTGATTGTGTACTTATGAATTGATTCCCTGGTAATCTTAGTACATGATCGTTTGCTAAGCCTGGCGACAGGGGAGACTCTGTCCTTCGGTCGTCTGTTCGAACATAGCGCCGAACCGGACCAATGTAGCGTCTCGGGCGTGACAGATTAAATTCTGTATCAGAGCAAGTAAGAGCAAGTAAAGAAGAGTCTAGGATCGACCGCTAGAGACATAGATGAGAAACGCCTCGGCGTCGACCTAAGTATAGGCGCGTGATGATACGTGAACCTATGGCGGTGCGGAAGTCGATTCATGGGTCGAAGTTTGATGTTATGTCTCTAGCTTTACTATAGAACGGATCCAAGTGACACTAGTTTCTGCTGTGCGCTCTAGTGGTTGTGTCGCCGCCGACGACGCACGCTAAGAGGTCAAAGCAGCAAACATCGTGTGCTTCCGCGCCCGATTTCAATTGTCGAGATCGTTTAATTCGTGAACGTAAAATTATTGGTTAAAATATAACAAGTTTGTTCAGGAGCAAATGTCTCAAGGGCTACGTAACGTAGTCCGTCGGTACACCGGCATCTCGTGCCGAGCGATCTGGATGCAAGGAGTGCAGAACTTGCGCGAAGCAGTCGCCGCATTGTTTGGCGCCGATGCAGCGCAGAGGCTCGATTCGAACAGCTCCGGGATTGTGGAGCAGCAAGCGCAGCAGCGCGGCCGCGACAGCGGCAGGAGATCACGATCCGCCGCACCTTCGCATCGCGCCCGGTAGCGCCGAGGGTGAGGCATAGCGGCCGTTCCGATGCGGCAGTTCCCCCGCCACAATGCGCCACCGACGGCTTGCGGTTCGGCTAGCCTGACACGACGGCGCGACCGGAGGTGGACGAGAGCGCGGCATGGCAGCTCTTATAAGTCAAGATTTAAACGCCATCTTTAGGGGGAGAAAGTGGACCGGCAATGGAGTCATGGATTGACTCTATGGAGACCTCTTCGAGGACTAATATCCTCAGAAGAAAGTACCCTCGCCACCAATCCTCGAGAAGGACGCGAAGGGTGTGTGGAAGCGTTTGAAGCGGGATCGGCCCTCTGACCTCCCCAAATGCCCTCGGAGGAGTTAAGAGGCAATGTTCGGGAATTACTTCCCCGACACCGAGAACGAAATTGAAGAAGGTTTCGTCAAATTGAGCAGGGATCGTTCAAGTAGCAGACCATACGACAGAGCTTCTCCACATTAAATGTGCCGACGTTTTTAGGGACGATCGCAGACGCGCCGAGGTTCTGCGGACTGCTCGCCATGGATTATCGGGCGGATGCAGCTGCTCAATGCTCACGACCTACGCCGAAGTCTTTGATGAGACGCAGTCGTTGTGCGAGCACGGACCACATGCGGAGAACGCGAGTGTTGCTGACCCCAAGACAGGGAAAAATCGTCGAGCGTGTGCGGGAGAGGCTCGTCGAGTTCCAAGAGCCCCCGAAACACTCGCGATCGGCAGTCAGTGGGTGTGGCCGCAGGCAGTGAGCTATCTGTGTGCTGGGGCCACCGAAGCGCAGCAGTGTAGGCAACGACAGGGCAAAGCTTCAATTGTAGGACAAGAAGGGCCATATCAGCCGGCAACTGTCCAGCAAAGGCCCCCCTACCCCGTCAGTCCATCGACCTCCAGCGACCCCACCCATTATGGAGACTCTTATGTTCCCGTTCGCAGGCGCGCGATGATGCCGCTCAAGCCGAGTGACTCGATCAGCGCCCGAGCGACGGGTATTCGCAACGCTCAGGCCCAGCCGAGAATCACCCCAAGCCGAGAGCCTAACGTGTGGCAGTATGGTTTTAATTAACGAGTTCGCTCCAGGGCTAAACTTTGATACAGTGCCACACATTCTTATTATAGAGCATTCCCCGCAATGCATGACATACCCATAGAACGAGGGCAATGCGAGTTAAGGCCCTGAGTCTCGTCATACCTACACGAGTGCTCTTCTGCCCAGTACAATATGCGGGGGGTCGACTGATAAGCCCATAACCGATGTTGTAATTCAGAAACTCTGAGGCGTATGAACGCATTGGCATGATTGGCTCCAAGTATTACGCTACGATTGATGTAAGAATAAATTGACACCTTTCGGGACCAGGACAAGGAAGTCATTTATACGAGCTTGTCGACAGCTCTTTGCTTCGTCCGACGATATCGCCACGAAGCTAGAAAGTTGGTCCAATGCGCTGCGTAGCATTTTTGGCGATCTGTCATGGAATGGACGAGTGCTCCCGAGTTAGAGATTTATCGGTGTGCGGAATTCCCGAGTATTTCCCGCGAGTTAACCGGATTGGCCGCGATCGGGAGATCGTAGTTCGTTATAGACTTGAGTTCCCCGACGGCGCCGATCTCAAGGCCTCGCGATACCGCATGCCGCCGCAAAGCTAAGGGAGTTAGGGATCACTAACAGATCTTCTCACAAGCGGGTTTAAAGGCCCGAGCGATCGGCCGTGGACCCCGTGTTGTTCCAGCGCAAGAAGATGTCTCGTTTCGACTCCTCCGCGTGGATTACGGGAGTTGAATCGGGTCACGATAAAGTAAACAAGTACCGTGCCCCGATCGACACATTATTGATACAGTTACAAGGGTCGCGAGTGTACTCGACCGAAGAACCTATCAATCCGGCTATCATCAGTTAAAGATTAAGCCGGAGATTTCAAAGACCGCGTTTCGCACAGCGGTATGGACACTCACGAATACATCGGAATATCGCCTTTCGGCTCACTATGCCAACAGCATTCATGGATCTAATGAAACAGTGTGTTCAACAAGCGTGCTTGAACGATTTGTCGTGGCTCATAGAGCGAACTATCTTGGTCTATATGCGGACGCAGACGAAGAGCACCGAAGCAATTTGCGGATAGGCTTCAAATCCTTCGTGAGGAAAGCTATTCGCGAAGTTAAAAGAATGTGACTTCTGGCTTCGAGAGGTGCCTTCTTAACGGCAGTGATTCCGGAGGCGGTGTTTCATTGACCCGAGGAAAATCGAAGCAGTTAAATGAGCCGCGCCCACGAACTCACCGAGTCCGAAGCTTCATAGCTTAGCGGCTACTATCCGACGGTTTGAGGCTTTCAAAGATGTGACTCCGCTTACCCGTCCTAACGCAGAAGGCCGCAATTTATGGACGACGGTATGTGAACCGGAGTCTTTACGATTAAAGGAAAGGTTAACTTCGGCTCCGATCCCGCCTTAAACCGTCAGTGGCGAGACTTTGCGGTCTAATAGTGATCATCCTATCTGGGTTGGGTGTCCTGACAAGGCGGAAGAGTGATAGCTTACGTCCAACATTAAAGGACGCATGAAAGAATTATCCCATTCATGACTTGGAGTTGTCGTCGTGATTTTCTGGCTGAAGCTTGAGGCACTACCTATCTGTGCGCACTGCAGATCTACGACCCAAAAAGTCTGAAATACTATACCAAAGAGTTGAATATCTCAACGACGTGGTTGATGTTAAAGATTACATGTTGATATCCCACCACCCCGCAAGCAAATGTCGGATGCCTCCAGAAAGTCGCGCAGAACCTGCTCTTGATGTTACCAACAAAATCACCCTTATGGCTGATATGAAGCGTCTGACCTAGAAGTGGTAGCTCCCCGAGTCCCGACCTCAGTTGATGGTACTCGTTGTTCAAATGCCACCTTGTGAGAGGATCAAGACTTGACAACTGCGGATCCAATCTCCAAACGTGCTGCTATATATCGAGGAGGCAAGCGCGAATTTCAGTGTGGACCCGGGCCGCGCTCGTTTCGAAACCGGGTGTGTGCCCGCAATGAAGGAGCTTCGCAGCTATGTGCAAGAAGCTCCAACCCGGCCACCATACGATCACCACTGGCGCACACAAGATTATCTGATTGAGAGCACTCTATGTGGACGGGAAAAATTGATATTGCGCCTTCGTGCAAGTGTTGACTTGTCACAGGTGAAAGCGGAGCGCCGATTTCCAGCAGAAAGCTTCAAAGCCCTACACCTATCACCGTCTGGAAATGGGTAGACCATAATCATGATTTTCTCGTGGCTTGCCTCGCTCGATCGGGGCCCACGACTCATTGGTATTGTGAACGCCTTGAGAAGTCGGCACACTTTCACGCGGTCCAACCACTTGGGCAGAAATAAGTTTGCCGCAGTATATTTGACGAGGTAGTGAGTACACGGGGTACCTGATCAATTGTGCGGATAAGACCCCAACACTTCACATTTCTGGAAAACTGCAGGAAGGCACTTGCACGATAACGGCTCGACTTCCCATCACCGCATTTCAATCCCCAGACAACGGCAAACGAAAGACATTCAACCCTGGAGGATATTTCGAGCGTGTGTTTTTGACTCAAGGTTGGTGCAAGTATCTGCCAGGCCGGTTCGCCTACAATAACATTATCCATGCAAGTTGAGATGGCACCGTTCGAGGCTCTTATGGGCGGAAGGCCGGTCCCCATTATGGACGAGCGATGTGGCGAGCGCACGAATTGGCCCGATGTGTTCTTGCGAGAAGCAAGAAGAGAAGGTCCGCTCTTGCTCGCAAACGTTACTCACGCGCAGCTCGACAGCAAAGCTATGCATAGCCGCCGGCGAACTTGGGATTTGCGATGGCGCCGCGTTTCCCTGAGTTTCGCCTATGAGGCATTTAACGATTTGGAGTCGGGAAAACTAATCCCGATATATGCCCCTATGAGATCTTGGAGCGGCATTGGACAGTGGCTTATCGACTCCGCCGTTGCCGCCAAAAGCTCGCGATTTGCCAATGTATCACTCCCAATCTCGCAATACATACTGTCCAGCCCGCGATTTTGTAATGAACCGCCGAGCTTCAGGAACTTGAGCTACAGAGTTCCGTGCAATATCAGCTGAGAATGCGGCAAGTTGAGGAACCGAAAATCATATGCAAGTCCTGAGCAATCATGACGATCGCCGAAGCCACCTGGGAGCTCGAGATCAAATGAAGCGAATCACCCTCACTTATTTGAGGATTGACAATATCATTAAATTTCGACCCTAAATTTTGATAAATGATTCGTTTTCGAGGAGAAACTCCTTTAAGGAGGCGGAGAATGTAGGATACCTCAGAATTACAAATAGAATTACGTAGGATATATTCGGAGTTATTTAAAAATAAATATAATAAAAATAGTGTGACATTACTATTTTATTCGGACCATGAAGTAAATATACTGGAAATACCTGTGCGGAAAAGCGAGCGAAAA
>NC_033638.1:1375157-1412444 GCF_001540865.1 Ananas comosus
AAATTATTTCAGCGCCCTTGTCGACGCTTTAATTAAGCGTCGTTAATTTATGAATTAAATTTGGACTTTCCGACGCATTGACAAAGCGTTTCCAAAAAAGCGTCGGCACAGCTCTGATTTGTTGTAGTGTAATAACTGTCAAAATAAAAAAATAAATCAGAAAAAAATTCTAAAAAAGGAGGTCATGCCACCTCAACTTTTGTTATTAGTTTTCATAGTTTATAATAATAAAATAATTTATCAATTGCAATTATGAGGATCCGTTTTGTCACGCCCCGGGACCGATACCATTTTGGGCCGGCCCGAGCACGTCAAACAGACGTCGAACGGACAGAGTTTCCCCTGTCCGCCCAAGGCTCATCACCTGTATATTTTCAAACAAGAAGTGCACTAGCGGAAACATACACAAACGGCTTACACGAGGATAAGCAATAGCCATGAGTGAAAGAAAGAGAACTAAACATCTACACAAGTATTATGATTCACTTTTGATCACATATATTGCATTTAACCTCATATTCATAATTCTTTACATTTCATTACATCAAATGCATCATTTCTTTTACATTACATTGGCTCAAAATAAATTTTACATTCTTTTCTTTTTTTGGTCATACAACAACATCTTAAATCAGCAAATACAAAAGATGATAAAAGGGTATGCTACTACAAAATGTAAACCCAACTTTGGTGGCCTCTGACTAAGGTGCGATACCTTTACCGCGGTCGATCGCCGGCTCGCTCGGTCCTGGCTCTGTGGAATAGTGGGGTGAGAACTACAACAAAGTTTCCAGTGGATTCGGCCCCAATCTCATCGACTTTCCTACTAGAACTAACTCAGGCATAATAGAAAGAATAAGCAGAATAGTAACCAAACTATAATCATGATGCTAATATGCCTGAACAATAAAGCAAGAAATATGCTCAATGTAAATCATGCAAGTATGCAAGTTCTTTGTTCTTTACACTTTATTCTTTAAGCTTTGTTCTTTGTACTTGTTCTTTAATCTCACGGCTAACCCGGGGGTTTCGCCACATTAACCTGCCCACATTAAGTCCATCATCGCGGGCCCTCAGCTGCCTCCCGCTAAGACCGTCCTCGGGTTTACTCCAACCCGTGATGCAAAACTCCGGAGCGCATCGCTCGAGGGGGAGCGACCGCCCTCGAGCACGGAACTCATAGCAAGTATGATCAATCCTTAACTCTAAGGATACATAGTTCAATCATTGTCTTTACACTAACTCTAGTGTTCTTTACATCACTTTATTTTGCTAACTCTAGCAATCATTATTCTTTAACTTTACTCGTTCTTTTTGCCACTTTCATTTTTTCAATTGTCACTAATCATTGTCATTGTTCTTACATCACATTTCTTTTGATGCCACACACTAACTCTAGTGTCACTTTTCTTTACATTATCGAATGACACTCGATCTATGTTTATTGTGTCACTTTATTCTTTCATCTCATTGGATGCTCACATTATATCTCATGCATACATATAGGGTTAAGTAGGCTCTCAAACATTTCAAATAGCACGTGTACTCACATCATGCAATATTCACATGTACATCATCACATCTACCCTATAATGCATGCAACAATATAGATATATGCTCAATTGAATGATACATTAGGCATAGAAGGAATTCCAACGAGTTTGGAGAGCACCACCCACCTCGTAGGCGTACTAAGATGTTACGGTGATTTTCTTGGAATTTTTAGATTCCTAGTTCGTCACCTGCGGCAAAACGAAGCCCTATTAGGCCATTTTGCTCATATTTTTATATTGGCTTTTCGTAACGTTAATCCGAGCGCACCAACGCGTCGGGAATACCCCCAATTAGGTTTCTAGAGGGTCAATTTCATTTTAGAACCTTTACAAGTAAAAGCCCCAATTTAGGTGCCCTAACTCATAACATATATCAAACCTAGGGTTTGATCTCATTGGGAAGCAAAAGAAGCTTCAATCTACTCTAGAGACTCCATAAAAACCATCCTTACCTTAATCCAAACCCTAGTTTGGATTCTACCATGAGAGAGGTTGAAGCTCTCCTCTAAGCTTCACCTCCAACACTAAATCCATGGTTTTGATCTCATCCACAAGAAAAAGAAAGCTTGAAACATTCCTTAGGCTCTATTAGAACCATTTCTAGGTCATTTAATCCTCATTTTAGGGTTCCACCATAAAAGGGTTCAAAGCTTACCTCAAAGCTTTCCCTCCTACAAGCTAGAGATAAGGGAGAGAGAGTTTCTTCACTCATTCTTCTTCTTCACTTTCTTCTTCTTCTTTTCCTTCCTTTCTTTGTCTTCTTCTTCTCCTTCTTGTCTTCTAGAGAGAGAAAGAGAGATGAGAGGGAGTGTGTGAGGGAGGGAATGAGAGAAAAAGCCCTCAAAGCCCTCCACTTAACCATTGGGTTGCACAAGTGCAAATAGGCCGCTCAACTTTTACTTTATTGAACTGCCCAAACTGGGCAGATTTCGGGTTCGGGGACCGGTCTCCGTGACTTGCGACCGGTCCCAGAGAGTTCTCCCCGCGGGCAGCCAGGGCTCCCGCGTAGGGGTGGAAACGAGCCGAGCTCGAGCAAGCTTACCTTGGCTCAAATTCGGCTTGAAATTAATTTCGAGCCTAAATTTAAGCTCAAGCTTGGATTGAAATTAATTCGAGCCGATCTCGAGCGAGCCAAATTTCGAGTCGAGCGAGCTCGAGCACTAAACGAGCCGCTTAAAATTCTCAACATCATACGATCAATAGTTTAATTTGTATAGAATATTATCTATAATTTGATACAAAAATACGTCTAATAGTTCAAAGTACAAAATAATTCTATGAAATATAGTATTATAATANGTACCGAATTTTTGCCGAATCCGAATTAACTAACTATGGTCGGATCTCCTCCTCCTTTCGCCTTCCTCCCATCTTCTCCATTGCTGCCGCCCTCCACCTGCGACGCCGGCGTCGACCTCAAGCGGGGCCTGTTGATGACAGCGTGGGTTGACCACCAAGCCTCCCACAAGACGCTGTGGCTCCGGCACGGCCACTCGCGCTCGCGCCCGCAGCGCCGCCCTTCCTTGTCGCTCGCCGGAAGTTTGCCTGAACGCCCTTGCCGCCGGTTCACCCCACCGAGCTCGCTCCTCTCCTACCTTGTTGCTAGCATTTATTCCTCTTCTACTGTAAAGTTGCTATTTTTTCACTACTTTAACTACTCTTCTACCATTTATTCTTCAGGGTTGTTACAGAGGAGAGGAGAGAAGAGATGACGACGGCGACGTCGTCGTCGTACCCGCCGCCGCCGCCCTACTACCGGCTGTACAAGGACTACGAGCATGACCCGGCGTCGGCGCCCGACCCCCCGCCCCCTATCCAGGGCGCCTTCCCGCTCTTCGGCGCCACCTACACCGTCCGTCTCTCCGGCCTCCTCTTCTTCTCCTCCTTTTTTTTTTTTTTCTCCTCCTTATTTCATCTTATCAAAGATTAAGATCGATTCATCTTGGCAGACTGACGTGGTGCTGCCCACCCTCGAGGATCAGGGCGTCCGCCAGCTCTACCCCAAGGGGCCTAACATCGGTCCGTCTCGTCTCTTCCTTTCTGTTCCTGTTTGGTATATATGTATATGTTAGAATATATTGTTCGACACATCTCTTATATATATTTTACACACACACTTAAGGCTAATTTTTATAGTGCACGAAGCTAAAACCAAACTCTTAACTTACAATCCCCAAAATCGAAGGAAAAGAAAAGGAGTTATCACCGATTAACTTGTTATTATGACCAACCCGTGCCAGTTCTACGGCTGAGCCAGTGTTATGATTTGGCATATTATTAGTAGTAGATATACTCTTGGTTTGGTATTCACTTCGCTAATCGGCTAGGGCTCATGACGAGAAGTATAGGATGTAGAACATTATTGTGAGTTGCGAATGCGCGCTAGGCCTTGCTTGCCTTTGTGATTTGCTGTAAATTGCTCTTATTTTCACCCTCGGAATGCTATTTATGTAGAGCTTTACCAAGCTTTTTTTCGAAGAGCCGAAGTGTCAACATGTGCTTAGGAAGAACGTAATACTTCTTTCTGGAGCTAGAATAATAATCTCTTTATTGCAAGAAAAGTTATTGTGTGAATGGGCCACTTTTGGCTCTTCCTCTAAAGGAGAAAAGTGAAGATCTGGTAGAGTCGGCTTCTGATGTGCAGGAGTTTAGCCCAAAAGGTAAAAAAGATGAAATCTATCCTGAAATAAGAAATTGAGTTCGTATAGGCATTTTGCGCGATACAGGTTCTATTGGGACTACTTTATGTTGTTGTCGGAATAGTTGCACATAATTTTGAGATAATATTTGAAGTGGAGTCATTACTATAGCGGCGAAAGCATGTTACATGCTTTGAAGTTAGAAACCATCTCTCCGTGACCGATATAAGAAATCAATCAGTCTTACAGTTTTGCAGAGACAATTACTATAACTGAGTTACTGAAAGAATTTACCAAAAAATAACATAAAAGAAAATTTAATGAGTGGAAAGTTTTTCTATCCGTGTAGCATGTAATGGTTACAAAGTGGTTCTAAATATCTTGATCAGCATGATCTACACTGTTCAAAATTCTAATTAGCAAAATTTATTGAAAGTTTTATACCGCTAGAGAAGAAACCGTTGCGAGCCTTGTATTGGAATTATGTTATATCTGTTTTTTTTCAGTATGCTTGGTGCTTAATTAAAATACCTTCAAATCAAATGATTTCCTATCTGTAGGAACCTTAATGCTGTCGATCATAATGAACTATGTTGATCTCTCTCCCACCCTTCTCGTCCCTCTAAGTGTTCCGCTTTAGTGTCTAACAGGTAGAAATCGTGACAAGAAATCAATCAAAACGAACAGGTGGGTTCTAAAAGACCAAGCAAACAAAATGCTGCCTTTGTTGCTATATGCTGTCATCATTGCGTAGCTTGTTGTGTTGTTAATAATATAATATAATGCCTGTTAATGTTTGGCCTTACATGTCTCCTATCCGCATCATTTTGATTCCTAATTAGTTGAATTTTGGTTCAGACATAAAAAAGGAGCTAAGATCACTTAATCGGGAGCTCCAACTTCATATCCTAGAGCTAGCGGATATTCTAGTGGAGAGGCCTTCTCAATATGCACGCAAGGTGGAAGACATATCACTTATTTTCAAGAACATGCACCATCTCCTCAACTCCTTGCGCCCTCATCAGGTGTCAAATCAATTGGCTATCTCAATTGCATTCCTATGAAGTCAGCCTTTTCTTGCGTCTGCTTGACATTGTTAGTTATTTGATTGTTTTCCAATTTTAGGCCAGAGCAGCGCTCGTCCACATACTGGAACGTCAGATACAGCGCCGAAAACAAGCAGTGGAAGACATAAAAAAGTGAGATATCAACTATCTTGACTGTTTCTTTTGTAGTTTGTTCCTGGTTTGAACTTATATTCTACAAGGAAGCTAAACATAAAAATATGGTTGTAATTTGGCCTTTTTTTTTTAGTTGCATTATCTGAATTGTTACCAAATTTTCTACACAATGAAATCAACCACTTGCTGTTCTTCTGATATTGCTGATGATTTGACACTTAAATTACTAGGCATTGCAGATGACAAACATGGTTTTGACATTTTTGGGTCCTAACTTATAATGATTTGTAAGATTAGGTGGCTGTCAAGTATGATATTGTTTTAAATTTTTGTCATCTTAAGGGCACTAGGTTGCAAACTCCAAATCATGAGAAATTCCTTGTGTAAATCTTCATTGTCTCACTTGTCTTGCATTTTGTCTCCATGCAATCTGCTAATTCTCTATGGTTTGAATTTAGAAGTGGATATTGAAGGACCACAGGCATTAGATCATTTTGTTATGTAGTATTTTTTAGTTTGAAAGCTCTTGATAGTGTTGTCGATTGCTATCAGGCCAGTTTGGGTCTGCATACGGATCCCATAGGAACAGCTGGTTAGGTAGTTGGACTTGAATTTTGACCATTTTATGTTTAAGTTGGATTGGGTAGGACCTAAAAGCACGAAATTCACAAACTATTAAGCCAGGTTAGGTCCAAAAGCTGTTCTTAGCTTTTAAGTTGGAATGATCAATATTGTTTGATAAGATAATTAGTTTAGAATCAAAGTGAAAGCTTACTCTCTATTTGTGCTAAAATAAAATAATTCCATATCTTTTGATGGCTAAATATCTTCTTTTCTGGAACCAATAAGAGATAAGGATCTGTTACTAAAAATAATAAAGGAAAATATCACGAAAAGCAAATATACAAGTGGAAAACAAATAATTAGATATATGGTGCACAGACAGTTTTGTAAAGAATTATAGTGCTACTGCTAAATCTGTCAAATATCACCGGACTCTATTAAAAACTAATCGAGCAGGTCAAAGTCAAACGTGTATTTACTTTGTGACACTTAACCGTCTTATTTGGTTTGAATTCCAGCATGCAGTTTCTGAAATAATCCTATAAATACATACATAAATATATATAAATATATATATATATATATATATAGAGAGAGAGAGAGAGAGAGAGAGAGAGAGAGAGAGAGAGAGAGTTGAGCTCGTGCTTTTAAAAGTACAGGAGCATTTGTGCTTATGACTTTTTAGTCGTCGGATTGCCTTAAGATCCGTGCAGCACTATCAACGGTATATCCTGTTAAGTTTCCTTTACTAGTGGTGCACGGATCTTGAGGCGATCTGACGGCTAAAAGTCACAAGTACAGATGCTTTTGTGCTTTTAAAAGCATGGGAGCTCAACTTTCTCTCTTTCCCTCCATATATATTTATATATATCACTTGAGCTTTGTGGATATTTGAACTCTTTTCTATTCAAGCTCCAATTGCTATTGTTGCTCCCACAGTATTGATAGTTTTCTTTATCGTTACTGAACAACTCACTATTTAGGAGGAGAGAGGAAGCCCGAAGACTACTCAAGGAATCACTCCAGATTGTAGATGGTCAACTACGCTAACATTTGTTGCTGGTCACAGATGTAATATAAGTTTAACTTCTGCAGCATACAACTGCTATTGTGTTATTTATGTAGTTTGATAGTTCTATGTTATTTAACTCTAGCTTATTTATTTCGTAACCAAGGTACTATATAAAGAATGTGTACTTTGCACTATGTTATAACATCATCTTTTCCTGTTTATTGGCATGTGCGACAACCTTTTATTGAACATAGATCTGCATCTCGTGATGTGATTGTTGGTAAATGTATCTTGTTCAGATCCTTTCATATGCAGAGAAAATCATTGCATTGGCAACTTGAGTGATGAAATTTTGGACAATTACTTGTTATATATATTTTCTGGATGCCTCTAGAATTACGACCATGGAACTGAGTGTAGATCTTTGTTTTTCACTGCTTATAGTCATAAGATTTGTGTTTCTAAACATGCTAGACGGATTTGTACTTAGCTTCGAATTTCCAAAGTCTAAGGAATTATAGATGATATAGGCTTAGCTTGGAAATGTGTTCTCGAAGCACAACTACTTTAATGATTCAGGCCTAGTTTGGAATGTGTCCTAAAGCCGGTGGTATTTGTTCCCCATGTACTTATCTATGTCTCTTTTCTGTGTATCAAGAACTATTCCAGATGGGAGAAGGGCTGGAACCCTTCTTTCTTTCTCACCTTTACTCTCTCTATCTCTCTCTCTCTCAAGCCCTCTCTTCCTCTGCATGATGTTCTAATGATGATTAGAAGCTGCTCATACAAGTATACAACAGGTAAAGTGCACTATCAGTCCCGGAATCAGAACTTATTCTAATTTAAGATTGTCGGAGGATGTTACTTTTGAAGGAAGAGAGTAGTCAAATATGACCTGCCATTTTCAGGGTGGAATAACATAACATTAATGCTAAGCCTCTTAAAGGACATAATCTTGATGCAATGAAAACTTAAGATCACTAGTTCATAAGATATCGTTATTCCCTGAAACTCTTATATGCTTCATTTCATTGTTTTCATTTGTTCTTTTTCTATGTATTACTCTCTAATGGTGCATATTATTATTAAGAAGTTGCTAATAAGGACAAAAGATCTTTATTGGTATGGATCTATGATACATTACACTTTAGGTGGAAATGGTGCGACAACTTCAAAATCCCAAGTTCTTTCAAGCTCTTTGTAAACTCTTATGCTAGCATACGTTTTCGCTGATACTGGGGTTTACTGCTTTTATCTGACATTCTCCAGCTAGTGAACGTTCACTAATTGTGTTTCCAATTGCCAAGACTTTTGTCTGCTTTTGTCTGATATTCGTAGTGGAAAGAAACATATAGAAATTGGTAATTCTTGTCATATCGCAAACATAGTGACCAGATTATTCCTGAATTATCACTGACATTCTCCAGCTACTTTTATCTGCCTTTTAGCTGAACTTTAACTTTTAAGGTTCTTTTTGTTGCCCGGAAAGCTTAAGCTGTGGGGCCAAATATACATGATGGGTATCATTTTTTTGCAAAGCATGCGAGCACTCATCTAGCTGTTTGATCTTATTGTCCTGTTATGCAGACATGATCTTCTGTCTATTTGGCTGCAAAATTTCAATATTCAGAAACACATTTGTTTGAGATTGTTTAACTGTCTTTTCTGTCACTATCTGGATCCTATTCGTTAGATCTTGAGCGTGGATATTGTGACTAGATCTATATGTAACTGTCGTAGCATGACCTGCGGTATATACTGGCCAAACGAAGATGCATCTTCTTGATTTAGACTTGTATACGATGCAAACAGGTCATGGAGAGGGATAATACATGGATGGATCTAGTCACAATAGGTGGATCTTTTGCTATTTAGGTCATGCTGTAGGTCATGCTGCTTTTTAATTGGACTTTTGATTTGGATGGATCTTTTGCTATTTGGCTGTACCTCCTTGAAGGAGCCCCACTAGCTTTTTGCTGAAGTTCTCTCATTAGCTACCCTTTGCAGCTAAAGGGTAGAAGTTTCAAATTTGAAGTTCTGTTCTGTTTGGGGCTTCAGAAGCTTATTTCAACTTTCTGTCATGCTTAATAGCTCTTTTTTTCTGTCCATTGTTTGTCTTCTGCTTCTCACTAACTATCTTTGGAAAGAATTAGGACCAGGTGGTGCTTTTGCTGACAGCAGTTATGCATGAGCCCATCCATAAGACAGATTCCCTACCAAAGCTGCTTCAGTAAGATGGTGGATGTAAAGTGGGAGGAGGGCAAAAACAAGTGATGTGTCAGGTAGTAACTGAACACACTCTTTTTAAGTAATAGTGGATTATGGATAAATCGTTATATATATATATATATATATATATATTTAGACATCAATTGTTGAGATCCCATGATCATCAGTTTGGGAATCAGCATTAGATTTGATTAAGCCCACAATTTAAAGTTAAAAAGTGTGCCAGTTCTGGGAGTTTGAGAAGCCCATGCTTTTTGGGTCTTGCTTTGGCAACTGCTTCTTGTAAAAAGTGGTGGTGGTGGATTGTGAAAAAGTTTTTGAGTTCGAATTGTTTCTAGGGAAAACTTCAAATACCCCCCTTGTGGTTTCACTCTTTCTCACTTTAGCACTATGTGGTTTAAAGTGTATCAAGTTAGTACCCTGTGGTTTCGCACTTTCTCACTTTAGTACCATGTGGTTTAAAGTATATCAAGTTAGTACCCCGTGGTTTCGCACTTTTTCACTTTAGTACTCTGTGGTTAATATTTCATTAAGAGAAAAATAAGGGTACTAACTAGATACAAAAATGAAGATGGCGAGAGAATAACATATGCCGGGAAGTTGGAATGGCTAGGCCGTTGCGGCGTCCTCGATGAAGATGCTGTGTCGTTGAAGACATATCTCCTTGCCGGAGGAGTGTGGAATGAATACTTCGGAAGGTGCTCAAAATGGACCTACATGAGGGGTATTTCGGAGATGGATGGTGATCTCAAGGAAATTTAACTTATTATCGATGTCCCTTATTTCTGCCTCTTGCCTACTTATGTCTTTCACTAAATCCTGAATGTCTTATGAAGATTACTTTTTGTTTTTCTGGGTGTCGTTGACAGCTTTTTTGAGAGAATCTTCTTTCTTTTTTTTTTGTCGACTAAATTGTTAAGTTTAAATCTGAATTCACCCTTAGTGAGTCTTTAGCAATAATTGACCTTTCATCCTTTCTGACATGTCGAAGAATCAGAATTAACTGTTACAATGTTTCTTTACATTATCATTATCTTGTATCAAAAGCAGCATGGCTTTGTGGGTGATTTTTATTCTCTACTTTTGTTTTGATTTTACAGGTGCTCATTCTCACTTCCGTCACTTGTTGATGCCAAATGACATAAAAAGTAGACTTATGCATTGGCAACATTTCCCCCCTAGTTTTATCTCTCTTTAGTATATTTTATACCCAAGGGATGCACTTTGTTGTAATTGCTTGGATAGTGCGGTAGTTTTTCCTTACTGCATTGGCACAATGAGGTAGGGTACCCTGTTTTTGGTGGAAAGATGCTTTGCGACTCGAATCATCTAATCACTGCTTTAGCTTTGCTTAAAAGCACAGAGTAACTCTTAAAGAGGATGCAAATTGCTCAAACTTCAACAAGAAGCTTCATCTTTGTATTCCATGGAATCATATTCTCTGGTTACTTGGTGGGCTACCTTTATGAATCGTAAGCCACAGCCTAAGTACTTCAGGAAAGAATTGACACATAAGTAGAAAAGCAGGTCAAAGAGAGAAGGGAAAGAAAAAGGAACGTGTTGAACTGAGCAGTGACTAGAACTGGAGGTTGGTGGTGTATGTGTTGCCGAAGCCCCAGTACGAGGGGGCAATGTCGTAGGCGGTGAGGACGCGGCCGTCGGCAGTCTGCACCCGGAAGGAGAGGCTCTGGCGCCTGAGGTATGCATTGCTTTGCCAGTTCTGGCCCCAGTTCCTGTTCATCTGTATCCACCCTGTCCCCGACCCTTTGATCCACACCGCAGACAGCACGCCGCTCCCTCCGACACTGGTGATCAGCACCAGATCAAAATAGTCGTTCCTGTTGATCGTGAACCTCACCCCGCCGTTCCTCTGGCACAGAACCCTGCGGCAGAACAATCGAATTCAATTCCAGTCTACTTGCTGTTTCAAATACGCTGTGAATGCTGATAGCGACGACTTTTACCTGCGGTAGAAGACGGGGACGATTCTGCCGCGGTAGATGGCGATGGACTCCCATGCGGGCTGGGACATGTCGAAGTGCTGGCCAGGGGGATTGCACCAGCCATCGTTGTTGGAGGGGAGGTTGTAGTTAGGGGGGCAGAAGTTGGTGGTGGTGACGGTGACGTAGGTGCCCGGCTTGCACCACTGCGACTTGCTCCGGTCGCATGTGATCTGGAAGCACGCCCCGCAAGACCCGCCAGCGCCGTGTTGCTAATCCCGTACCTGCTGCTGTACAAGTTCCCGTATCCGCAAGCTCCGCCTGCACATTCCATATAGCATGGTTGTTTAGTTTCGAACAGAATTTCCCCGACGGCAGGATGAAGTGCAATATGTTATGTTGAATCTCTAGTACTGCTCCAGCTGGAAATGAGGTAAATAAGGGGAGAATAGTAGTGAAGATCTCCTTCAAACAGCTTCACTTGCACATTACTTTTGCAAAAGCTGTAGTTGTGCCGATAGGCGCATATTTTGGAGGCTCCTAGTGTTATCTATAACCAAATAAGGTTACAGAGCTCTAAAAGCATGCGCTCTAACTTTTACTGATGTTGTGGTAGGAAAAAGCTTTTATTAGAGCATCCCAAAGAGCACTAGACTTTTTGGTGAATCTCCAATTTGAGCTAAACTGATAAACAGACCCTCAGATAAAGATTTCAAAGGTAATGCAGAGCTTTCCATATGACAAGATGAAGATGAAGGTGAGAAGTTGCAGATCCCCTTAGCTTTGTTAATCAGGACATGTACCAACTACAATGCTCAGTGCCGGCGCATGTTTGTTATGTAAAAAAGGAGTATACACTATACAGTGCGTTGGACTGACACACGTACCCATAGTCCCCGAGGCGTCGCTGCCTCCATAGAATGTGGCAGTCGCGGGGACCCATTGCGCCACGGACACAGTGATCAATTGAGAGGTGGTGTTGAGGAGGATCAACAACACTAGCAATGGCAAAACACGGCAGATGTTAGCAGCAATCATCTCCATCTCACACTGCAGAAAAATGCCCAGATGGAGGAATGGGTTCTACTTCTGTGCCGACGGCTATCGATCGATCATCACATTCTCTATTTATAATGACATACTAGGCTAGAATTGACCATTCCTATATAGAATTAAATTATATATAAGCATGATTACTGGGTTACAGCTTATTAAATTAGGACTCTGTTGTATAAGTTGACTCTGAAAACTTTTTTTTTTCACTCTTTTTATTTTTGAAAGTCAAAGACAGTTGTTTTGTTGGTTCTTTAATGAGTTTTTCTTCTTTGTGGAAAATTTTTCTTTGTTCGGCGTCTTATCTACATTTTGTATATATATTTTGGAGCATATAATAACTAGCATAATAATAAAAAAGATGCTGTATTCTTCACAACTATGAGACTCAGAATAAACTCTCTTGCTGCAGCTGATGAAAATGAGCACAAATTTTGTTTTTTTACTTGGTATTGCATATTCTGAGCTACTTGCAGGAACATGTGGGATTTGGACTTCTAAAACATTTCAGTAAGTAATTGTTACCTTAATTTAGTTTCTTAATTTCCGCTATCTGTATGAAAATATCGACTGTACGATTTGCGTACGGTCCGAAAGAGGGAGTTGCGTACGGTCCGAAAGAGGGAGCGAAGGGAATTGCATGCCACAAATGTACTTATTAATCCAATTTGCAAGTCAACTTAATGATCCTTATTCTCTTTGCTTCTCATTTGTTATTTTAATTCCTCATTACATTCTAAAATGTTGTGTAGAACATGCATTTCCGAGTCACAGAGATATGCCAAGTTGCGGCGCGCCATATTTATTCTTCAGTTAGAGTACCCCAATTCACACTTGATCAATTCAATGGATATAATGTTCAAGTTTTAAAACATATGCATACCTCTCAACAAAGTAGTTTTGTGTAGATATCTATATTGAGCTGATTATATTTCTTAATAATTAAAGGTAAACATTAGAAAATTGTGTTATTAAATGTACTTGAGCTATATAGTGCACATATCTATATGTCATCAACCAGGTGCATTAGGCCTTTTTGAAAATATTGTATTAACTAACTATGGCATGGAACTTGATGGGCATCTAAGGAATTGTTGTTAATTACCGATCGATTCTTCATTTATCACAAAAAAAAGAGGAAAAAAAAATGATTGCTAATATATCAAATGATGGTTGATTCTGCTGATTGTTCAAGATGCAGAAATAATGATTGTATCAGTGCAACTCACATACTTGTTGACAATTTAATGGACACAAAATAATGGAATAATATTCAAAAACTTAGCAACTTGGTATTATCACAAAGATATCTCAATCAACTATTTGACCTAATGCAATTATTACTATATAATTTTTCATTATTTTCTTCTGTAATATTAGTCAATAGCTTTCACACCAATCTTGGTGGGTGCTCTACTGCAATCTTTAGGGCATGTTTGGTTCGTTCAATATTAACCCCGGAATCGGAATCGGAATGATCCATTCCGATTTTAGATGTTTGGTATGCCGTAATCCCATTCCGATTCCGTTTCCATTCTAGAATGAGAATCGGCTAATCCGGGTAGAAACAAATCCGGCCTCGTACTCCGAATTAAAAATTGAATCCCGACTTAATTATCTTATTACTAAAATAACCTTCATCCATTAGACTTAAAAAAAAAAAAAACCCTCGCCTCTCCCACGCTGCTCAACTCTCCCCCGCCGCTTCCCAAGCTTCATCCCGTAAGTAATTCCCTCCCTCCCCCGCCAACTTTTCTCTCGAATCTCTTTCTTTTCTTTTTTTTTTTTCTNTTCTAAAAAAAAAAAAAAAAAAAAAAAAGAGAGTAAGAAACAAAAAAGGTCATATGAACACTAGAAATTATGAGGTCATGTTTTTTTTTTAGTCCTTGTTATTAAGAAGTAAACTTTTATTTTTTATTATTCATTAGTTTGTAAGTTGCTCATTTAATTTTAAATAGAGTATTCAAATTAGTTAAAAGTAATTAAAATATATTAAAAAGGTAAAATTGGTATATTAATTTGATTTCGTTTCTGATAACTATCTGAACCAAACACCGACAATGGGAATGATTCATTTCAATTCCGATTCAGGTGGCGAACCAAACACACCCTTAGTTTAGTTTTCTGTGTTAGATGGGGATGTTCATTCGGGCCTGGTTCTGTTTGGAAAGAACAACTTTCGAGCCCCAGCCCGATCTTAGTCCACCTGGCTGAGTCGAGTCCAGTTCGGTTGTGACTAAGGGCGCGTTTGTTTCTTAGGATCCATGACGAACACGAACGTGCTTACGCTAACTCAGTTGTGACCTCGTCCCCTATAAAGCCAGAGTCGAGATCAAGTGTACGACCGCCGAGATTCGCGACCTCCTTGCCGTCGAAACTCCAACGAAACAAGTAATCCCCCTGCTGACTTTACTGCACTTCTTCAGCAGCACTGTTTTTTGCGACTTTGTCAATTTTAATGACCTTTTTATTTTATTTCATGAAGGACGTAGCAATGCACTAGGCTCGCAGGCCGGGCCTGGCCCGGCCTAACCGAGTACAGTTGGATCAGTAGTGTCAGCTGGACTGGGTGTTCTTGCTGAGGCCTGCAGCCTGCTCTCGGTCCATTTTCATTACACAACCCCGTGGCCCTGCGGGTCGAGCGACTGTCATCCTACTAGTCGGAGGTAGGAGGAGGAGAGGAGAGTGTAATATCCCGGTTGAGATTCAGAGGTAACTGAGGCACGAAGAGGAGAAACAGTACAACAAAATTATCTTTTAGCGGCAATTATCTCATAAATTAGCGGCGATTATAATCGCCGCTACTCTCTTTACGGGCAATTATAATAATTGCCACTATAAGTGGGGTCCGTAAAAGTTTAGCGGTAATTATATTGGCGGCCGGTAAAGAGCAAAACAATTGTCACTAAAGATTACTCTATACCGACAATTAAACAGGCCATTAAAAGTAAAATACATTTGCTCATAAAATATCTAACATTAATCACAAATGCCAACAAAGATAAGATAAATAGCCACTAAATATAAAAAAACATTAAATCATCATTAAAATCGTATATTCAATTAATCACTATAAAAATTTCAAAAGATAATGTATAGACAATGAAAATTAAAAACCATCAATAGACAAGTTCAGCTAACAACAAAGACAACAATGAATGGACATGTGCATTTCTTTGACCAGTTCAACACGCTACAGTTTAATGAACAAACCATCAATAGTAACCAAAAGACTAGCTAACAACAAAGACATATCATTAAGTGACAATATCGAAGATTTTGGGTTCATTGCCCGCCTCGCATGAAGGACTTGAAGTCGGGTTCAGAATCTCAAAGCATATGATTCCTTCGAAACAATCTTCTAATCCGAGCCTCTTAAGGGCTTTGGACACATGGACCTTATCGCCGTTTGTGAATATCTGTTACGCGACACAGCCAAAAACCCACATGCATCAGGAAAACGGAAACAACTTAGACAAAAGCACTTGCTATTCATCGCATTGAAATTAAGGGAACTTACGACTTTACAGATTGGAAGGCTCAGGAGAAGGTTTCTGAGAATAGGGTCAGACTTTATCTTCTCATAAGGTAATCTTCCATGGACAAAGCTGTCGAACGCAAAGCACGCTAAACTTCAGTACGGCCTTCCATCCCTAGAGTGACGGTCAGTCGGAGAAAGTCATCTAGACCCTTGAGGACATGCTCTGCGCATGCGTCCTGAATTATGGAGATGGATGGTTTAGGTATCTACCACTGATGGAGTTTGCCTATAATAATAGTTATCAGGCGAGCACCGGAATGGCACCGTATGAGGCCTTGTATGGGCGTCGATGTCTGTCCCCTATTTGTTGGGATGACGTCGGAGAACGCCAGGTGATCGGGCTGAACTTGGTGGAGGATGCGAAGGCGAAAATCCGCATTGCTAGAGAGCGGCTTTTGACTGCGCAGAGTCAGCAGAGAAGTTACGCGGACCAGCGATGTCGTGACTTGGAGTTCCAGGTCGGTGAGCATATGTTGCTCAAGGTATCGCCATCCAGGGGGATCAAGCGGTTCGGTTTACGGAACAAGCTTAGTCTGTGGTTTGTTGGACCATTTGAGATCCTGGAGCGTATTGGTCCGGTGGCATACAGATTGCTCTTCCTCCGAGTCTCGCCTGGGTGCATAATGTGTTTCACGTGTCCATGCTTCGAAAGTATATTCTAGATCTGTCCCGCATCATTAGTCCAACGACTATTCAGCTGCGGAAGGATCTGAGTTACGATGAGGTTCTGTTGCGGTTATTTGCACGTGAGGTAAAGCAACTGCGGAACAGGAGCATTCCGTATGTGAAGGACCAATGGAAAAATCACGAGGAATGCGAGGCTACGTGGGAGCTCAAGTCTTCTATGCGAGAGCGATATCTACAGTTGTTTGCGGGGAATGCTTGATTAAGTTTCGGGGACGAAACTTCCTGTAAGGAGGGGATGATGTAATATCTGAGACTTAAATGAAAGAAATCTAAAATTGAATTTGAATTTTTGAATTTCAAATTGAATATAATTATAGTAATACTATATCCTACAAAATTATATATAATCATATATACTAATATACTGTACTAATACTATAATTAGTATATGAATACTACGAACTGGCTTAACTATACTATCGGTAGCATGCGTAGGGCTCCGTGCACCAAATGTTTTCGATGATGCGGCTTCAATATCGACCGATTCAGCCCGTTAGAGACTTGATTTACACTATTAAATATTTAGAAACTAAATTTCATAAATTTTTCGATATCATTACGCTATCAAACAAGAGTCTAAATTGAAAGGCTAAAAATAAAAATCTCATAAAAATGATAATAAAAGAATTTAAAATTCAAGATCAGATATACTGATCTACTCTAAATACCGTGAAAAAGCAATTTCTATAAAAATTTTCATCGCATTTGATTATTTTTACACCGTTAAACTAACAACACACACCACATCGGCCATTAAAATTGTCAATTTTGAGATCTTTTGATCACTAGCAGATCAGAAAAAATCTGAAATTTAGTTTAACAAATACTTTCATAGTGTAGACTACGACATAGAGCCATCGTCGATTTGGAAGCCGCATCACATCGAAAACAACTGATAAACACAGGAGACACCTCCGGTGCTACCGATAGTATAAACAGTAGCCGGACTCTTCTCTCTCAGACACTCAAACAGCATCTCATCTACTACTCACATCATCCATACTCATCTTCTCTCTATATAATATTTAATAATATATAAAAGATAAAAAAATATATATAATAAATAGAGAGGAGAGACAGAGAAGACAAAACACACAATACAAAGAGAAAAGTACAAACAATCAGAAGAACACACAAGAAATACATAGTGTTCACAGAGAGAGAGAGAGAGAGAGAGAGTTGAAAGTAGGAAACACATACAGCGAAACCACCGACATAAAGAAACAAGAGAGATTCGAGGGAGGTACATCCGTGAAGTTAAACAGACATGAGAGAGAAGAGAACTAGTTTGAAAATATGTCTTTTGAAGGACTTTGTTCAAGTTATACCACAACTTGTTATAATTGCATATAGGTTTATTCTGCATGACAAACCACAACACAAAGTGCTCAATCCTCAGCCGACCCTCAGCCCTTCACTTCTCCCAGCCATAAAAACACAGAACAACACGGCCGCTGGCACGCGCTGGCCGCCAGAATGGTTGCTCCTCCCTCTCCACCATCCATCTCCACCACCAACCTCACCACTCTAGGGATGTTAATGGGTGATCCCAAATTTTATCCGAATCCGACGAAATAACGGTATACGATGGTTGGTGGTGGATTCGGTTGGTTCAAAAAATAGAAACCCGCCGAAATATGGATTTGGATTATGGATTTTGATTGTACCTGACTCGAACTACGAACCCAGAACCCTATAAGCATATGGATCCCGAGGATCTAAAAGGTAAGTAACACTAGAGGGGGTGAAATAGGTGTAAAAACGGCAAACTCGAAAAATCTCCCGACTGCAATATAAAACAAAGTAGCGGAAAATAAAAACAGCACACCAAGAATTTAACCCATGGGAGCAAACTCCAAAACCGAAGTGAAAAAACCATGGGAACCGATCACCGCGAGAAAATCAACTAAGAAAACCTGCAGTAAAGTGATTTTGACAAAAATATACACGACTCAATTTACGATTTCTTGTTGATGGTGATCTTCGCCGGTCCTCGTCGATAGGAATCCACAAATCGCCTCCCCGCCGCAACTCCTCGACGTCCAACCGCTCAACTCCTCGAAGCGTCCACCCGAAATCCTTGGCTACACGGCGAAATCCCAACGCGCCCGAACTCCTCCTCCGGAGATTGTCCGTATCGAAGATTTGTGGTGATTTAATCTTTGAAATTGCCATAAGCTATGAGGGTCTAGCTTCTATCAAACATCTACTTGATTCTCGTAAGAGTTCCCGAGTAAGAAACGAAGAAATCAAGTCGAAATTGTCTGATGTCTAGAAACCCGTTATTAGAATCAACCATAAACGGAACGGGAAAAACAAAGTTTCTAGGGTAGAATCAGTACAAAATTCAAAGCCTCAACTTTTAGATGCACCCCCCATGGCTTATTTATATGTTTAGAAAGCTATAGAAGTATAACAGGATTGCAAAAAGCCGCTTTTTTAAAACTGATGTCGTCCTAAACCAGGGACAAGGTCCTCCTGCCCCGACGGAGACGGTCATGTGAGAGACCCCGGCTCTCTCCAAGTGAGGAACGCGGTCCCCGTGTCCCGCTGCGTGATCAAAAATCACAGACGTTCAAGGGGAACCGGTCCTCTCACTTTGAGAGCGGTCCCTCAATCGGCTGCGCCGACAGAATTAACCAA
The DNA here is from genome assembly GCF_001540865.1 of Ananas comosus. Classification (NCBI taxonomy): domain Eukaryota; kingdom Viridiplantae; phylum Streptophyta; class Magnoliopsida; order Poales; family Bromeliaceae; genus Ananas; species Ananas comosus. The sequence goes on from NC_033638.1 coordinate 1,394,200, forward strand.
CGGTATCGGGAACCCGGTCCTCTCATCCTCCAGGGGACCCGTTGCATCAAAAACTGCACGCAGTGAGGCCGCTTAGGGGAACCGGTGCTCCTTGAACTCAGGGACCGGTCCCCAGAACACCATAAAGTTCAGTAAAAGGTTTTAAAGGCGATCTAAGCCTTCTGAACCTATTCTAATTAAGTAGTCTTCCCACACCACAAATGATCTTTTTCTTCATACCTTAGGTTGGGCCCGGAACTTTAAGAAATGAATTTTTAATCTTCAATTTGAATCTTTTCTTCAAAAACTTCCGCCGATCAGCTTCCTTCAAGACTCCAATTCAATCATTACGAAATTGCGGCAACCTATAAAATCCTTAACAAACCCAACCCCCGAACCCGACCGCCGAAACCCGAATTTATTTGTGTATTATATAATATATACTATATACTACTACTACACTCCATATCATAACGTATAGCTATATATAATATATATCATTAATACATAATATATATATAAATATATATATATATATAGATTATATTTGATGTTATATTTTGAATTCTGTATTTTAAAAATTTAGATTTAATTAATATCATTTTGAAAATTGAAAAAAAGCAAAAAAATTGTTTCGGGTTCCAAATTTTCGGGTTCGGGTTCGGTTCGGGTTCCGGATTTTTGGTCGGCGTTCCGGGTTTCGGATATGGCATTTTTTAAAATCCGTCCGGCGTTCAGGTTCGGGTTTCGGGTCTCGGGTTTTGGAGTCGGGTTCGGCGTTCCGGGTTTTTAAAAAATTCGCACCAATCTGACCGTTTGACCATCTCTACCACCTCTGCCTGTGATCTGCCCAAGCTTGGGCTCCTTCTCTTGTAGTTTTCCCGACCCCCGGCGACCACCCCCGCCGGTCGCCGCTGTCCCCGCGCGCCGCCACTGCCATCCCTGGCTGTCTGCGGCTAGCCTAGGCTGCAGCTGGCCGAGGCAGATCTATCTTCCTACCCTCACGCCGCCACCGCTCTGGGCCACCTTGGCTGCCCTTCCCTGACCTCCGGCGACCCATCGCCGCTGCCCCGTAGCCCTCCGGCCGCCGTCGTGGCCGCCGCGAACCCTTGAACTCGAACCGAACTCGTGCGGGTTCAGGTTGCTCCGCTGCCGCATCCGCCGCCGCCAGTCTGCGCGAGCGGCGACTTCCCCCCATCGGTCGCATCCACTTGCTGCTGACGCACCCGCCGCCGAGCCACCGCCTGCCGAACCCGAGCCTCCTTCTTGCCCGGTAAGCCAATTAAATGTTATTTGTGCACTGTTTCGTGTTGCGATCCCTGTTTCGGCTATCGGAGGCCACCCCGATGCCTTTAGAAGTGAGCACAATGATCCTTGATCGATGTTGATCATCGTGCTCATCTCCCTTAGGGTCAGCGAGCCCCTGATTTGTGGAATACCCGCGATTTAAGTTCAATGCGCGTAGTTCGCTGAACTTCGAGTCGCTCCCGCGCTCTCCACAGTGAGCCGTTGTGCTCTAGACCATGAGCACGGCCTCCGGCACGTCAAGACCTGTCAATACGTGTCTCGTCTGACCTCGAAAGCCCTCGGTTTACGGTATCGAGCCGTAAAACTCTAAAAATCACATAATATAATGTGATTTTATGTATTAGTAGGGGGCTTTTATGCAATTGTACACTTCGTGGCTACTGTGGGCAGTATGCGTGGGTGGCCGATGGTCTCTGGACTGATTGTCCAAGGTTCGAGGCCCTTGCGGAAATTGAATATCGATTTCTTGTGAGTTTTTCGGCAAAATTCGCCAACGGAATAGGGTTTCGGTTCGGATTCCTCCCGACGATGTTCGAGTATACTATACTTTGTTGCTAAACCTGGCTGGCTGGTCACTTATGTTGTTTTTGGGGTTCAAAGACGACGGGTGAGCGACGGAGGGAACCCGGATTGGAACGGTTATCCAACGATAATCGTTTCGATGTGAGTCTTCTGTTTGCTGCCAGGACACCTTTATTATGGTGTTTTGTGGCAGCGGGTGACTCATGGCAGGAGTTGGTGCATCCCGGGGCACTTTGTGGGCCCCGGCGGAGTCCCTGTGCGATTTTTGGGACTTCCGGCGAGTTACGATAATCGGTATTGGGAAACCGATTCTCGTGGGATTAATTGTGGGGTTATGAGTTTAGTGTTTTTTTTATTGTGNCAGATTTGACCAGATTCAATACATATGTTATTTTACCTCTTAACTCGACACTATTGATTATCCTAATTACATGTAGATTACCTTCAACATGATATGCAAGATGCTACTAAGCTTAGAAGATGACAATGAAATGGAAGCACTAAGAAATGATGTTTCTGAAGTTACTGAAGCCTTGCTAGCTTTTCCCTTAAGATTCCCTGTAACAAGATTTAACAAAGGAATCAAGGTAATCATTTTGCGTACTTAAGCAACGTTCAGTATCATTGTTATCTTTTCGCTATTGCCAAATGCAAATTTTACATGATTTGATGCGTTGACAGATCATGTTGAAGAAATTGTTTCTTAAACGATACCAAAAACAAAAACAACGATACCAAACGAGCGCAAAAATGAATTGAGTGAAGCCCTATGAATTAAGCACTAACCTTACATTTGATGAAACAGGCTAGAGAGAAAATTATGGATACACTAAGAGAGAAAATGGCCATGAGGCGAAACGGCGTGGAGTGCAAAAATGACTTCTTGGAGCACCTTCTTGCGAAAGACAATCCCGATAGTGCAGAATCATTAACAGACCAACAAATTTCAGATAACATCTTAACACATATAATTGCTGGTAAAGATTAGTACTTTTATTTCTCGCGAGGACATTTTGCGTAAATTATTTAACATTTCGTGGCTTTGCGACTTCACTCCTTTGCAAATTTGGGCCGAAAGAATTGCATGGAAGAGTGAAATGCATGCAAAAAAATGAAGTTGAGAAATGAAAGAATCTAAATATGCAGGCCAAGTAACTACAGCGAGAGCAATTACGTGAAGGGTAAAGTACTTGGATGAGAACAAAGAGGTCCAAGAGAAACTAAGAGTAAGTAATATATATATATATATATATATATATATATATATATATATATATATATTACTTACTCTTAGTTTCTCTTGGACCTCTTTGTTCTCATCCAAGTACTTTACCCTTCACGTAATTGCTCTCGCTGTAGTTACTTGGCCTGCATATTTAGATTCTTTCATTTCTCAACTTCATTTTTTTGCATGCATTTCACTCTTCCATGCAATTCTTTCGGCCCAAATTTGCAAAGGAGTGAAGTCGCAAAGCCACGAAATGTTAAATAATTTACGCAAAATGTCCTCGCGAGAAATAAAAGTACTAATCTTTACCAGCAATTATATGTGTTAAGATGTTATCTGAAATTTGTTGGTCTGTTAATGATTCTGCACTATCGGGATTGTCTTTCGCAAGAAGGTGCTCCAAGAAGTCATTTTTGCACTCCACGCCGTTTCGCCTCATGGCCATTTTCTCTCTTAGTGTATCCATAATTTTCTCTCTAGCCTGTTTCATCAAATGTAAGGTTAGTGCTTAATTCATAGGGCTTCACTCAATTCATTTTTGCGCTCGTTTGGTATCGTTGTTTTTGTTTTTGGTATCGTTTAAGAAACAATTTCTTCAACATGATCTGTCAACGCATCAAATCATGTAAAATTTGCATTTGGCAATAGCGAAAAGATAACAATGATACTGAACGTTGCTTAAGTACGCAAAATGATTACCTTGATTCCTTTGTTAAATCTTGTTACAGGGAATCTTAAGGGAAAAGCTAGCAAGGCTTCAGTAACTTCAGAAACATCATTTCTTAGTGCTTCCATTTCATTGTCATCTTCTAAGCTTAGTAGCATCTTGCATATCATGTTGAAGGTAATCTACATGTAATTAGGATAATCAATAGTGTCGAGTTAAGAGGTAAAATAACATATGTATTGAATCTGGTCAAATCTGCCATATAAATATCAAATAGGTTTTGATGTAAAAGGTAAAATACGTGTAATAAAAAAAAATAAGGGAGCGGAAATGAAAATAGATACTAGTGCAATTTTACTTATTTGATGAAGCAATTTAAGCTCACCTTCAAAGCATAATCAAGCACAATAACACATCTTTTTTCTTTCCAAACTCACATAGTTTTGACAATTAGTTCATTGAACATTCTCACCGGCGAAGCCAAGTGATTGAGTGTGAAGAGACTGGCAATCTGGCGCCACAAAAACTTATGGTGCTCATGAGGAGAACACAGCAAGATCTCTTCCCCTAGTAGTGTCGCGACTGTTTTGATATACCTCTTCGGGAAATCGACAGATTTAGAGTCGAGGAGCGCCTTCGCTGCCTCTACACTTGATACAAACACATGGGTCCCTCCAAATATGTTGGTCTTAAAGCAATTTCCATACCTTTATGAAAGAAAAACTAAAAATATTACTTAATCTAAACACAAATTTTGAATGTTCTTCACTAAGTTTAATTGATAGTGATGATAGAACAATTCTAACTTCAAGTAAAAAAAAAAAAAGAACACAAATTATCTCAATCAAGAAAGGTATAAAAAAAGCAAACTCCTAAACTTGGTCTCATTTGATTTCAACTTGAATTACTTTTATGACTTCAATCTCACTGTTTACAAGTGCATGACACTCAGTATATAGTCTCCTACTATATGTTCTTATTTAAATCTCAAACTAATCTTATTTGTGTAGCTCATCAACATAGATTCTTGTTTCATTTTGTTATTAAGGAATTAATATGCATGGTGCACTAGGAGAAGTTTCGATTACTGAAGATGCCGAGTTTGGACAAAATCGTAGAAACCTTTGCTGCTGTTATTTGCGGCGATGAACGCCAACGTCTCTCCGATCAAAGGGAATCTGTCGCTGCCTGGAGGATAATTTGATATCACCCTACTATGAGGAATTGTCGTCGTCGTCGTCGTCGTCGTCGTCGTCGTTGTTAAACTCTTTAAGATCTTTAGAGCTAAGCATGTGATCAAAGTTATGAAGAGAAAATGTAAGAGAGGAGGAAGGAGGAGTTGAAGGGAAAAGTGAAGAAACAACATCATCATCAAAAACTTGTTTTTTCTCTACACTTTAGTCTCTACCAATGGCAAAGTGTTAGTGCAGGTGCTTTTAATCTTGAAAACATGATGCTAGCTAGGCTAGTTATTGGTTGGGCCACATCAGGAGACAAGAACCATGAATAGTAGCACCCCCCTCTCTCTCTCTCTCTCTCTCTCTCTCTCTGTCATGCCACGAAGCCGATTTTAAAAGTCTTTTTATAATGGATGCAATTTTTGAAATTAGAGTTACGAAAAACGTGCCTTTCCTTTTTTTTTTGAACTCAACCTACCCCACGTGCCATACAGACCCGCCACAAATACAAAGTTCCTCTGGCCACACGGACAGAGTCTCCTTTGTATTTGTACAGCGTACCAACAACAACATACATTTACCAAGTCACAAGCAATTTATGGGATGCATTTCCATAAAGCTAGCGATCTTTAGAAATGATGCATGTCTGTATACACTCCTTAGGCGCTGGATGATACGATGCACAATACAACAGTCATCCTATTTAAAAGTGCTCCCCATCCGAAAGCTTTGTTTTTAAATTTTATATAATCATCCATAAAATTATTCGAAACCTTTTTAAAACTGTTTCCCACTCGGAAACTCTATTTTGAAAATCGACTATCTCGAGGGGTAGAAAACCAGAATGCATAAATACATAAATCCAAAACCACAGATCCAAATATCTCTAATTGCATATATAATAGGAAATCACCAACTCAAACAGTTCATAAACATTCAAACAACAATAGTGATCATCTAACTAAACCATTTAATTATTAAAACTACTAAGTGCGGAAATGAAACATAACTAGGGTGACGGTTGCTACTGCAGTCTAGCTAGTACGTCCTCCCGTCGCGCCGAAAACCAACTCCTTGCCCGAGCCACCTGGGGAAAAGAGGGGTGAGAAACTACAATCAAAGTTTTTCAGTGGGTACGACAGAGCCACGAAGGCAAATCGTATTTATTGAAAAATAAAGGAGATAGAACAACAGATATGGTATGATATAAGAGCAACTACAGTCGTAATAAAAACAGGATAGTAAATGAGCAAGAACCAAACTACTACTGTAACAAAAACTAAACTGAACAGATACCTCAAGGTATATAATCCAAAACCAAACCCAATCTGGTGTCTGCCATATTGGTCCACAGACCTCAAGCATTGCCTGTCACATTGCTTGTACCGACCTGATTCATCCTTCCACTACACAACCCATACGGATAAGTACACCTATGGTAGGTGGCCAAACTGACCTGGTGTCATTGAATACACCCAAGTGCTGTAACTAGATCATGCTGATATGATCAATGCGAAAACCAGCAGGAAGCCGGTGCCTTGACCGAAGCTAGATACAAGGGCGTACAGCGCCGAACCACGATCAACTAGATTGAAACACACGAAAAAGGAGTCGATGTATTGCCTGGACCTAAGGTCCACAGATATATAATATATGCAAGCATGCTCTACATGTTTATCAACAACTATCATCATGCAATCAATAAGGTATAGATGAATGAACGATAAACAAAAGTAACCGACATGTAAAGACTACGATACTAATATAGAAGAACAGAGGAAAGTAAAACGATCTCATCGACTACCAGCTCGAAGCACCCACCTGTCACTATCGCGTCGGAAATCTGGGTGCGCAACCAGTCAACCGGACCTACGAAGATCCACCGGGTCAGTATCCAACCCACCAATCCAAAATACCCAACTCACGAACCCCTCACAAATTTTCGAAATCAGTTTTCCCAAAACTGATCACTGTAACTTGCCGGAAGTCCCGAAAATTTCACCGGGACGCTGTCGGGACCCACTAAGTGTCCCGAAACTCACCGACTCGTGCTATGAGTCACCCGCTGCTACAAAACACATCGATTTGGACGTCTTGGCAGCAGACACAAGATTACACAATCAAACAATTATCACCGGATAATTGTCCGAATCTGGGTTCCCGAAAATGTCAATTTCGACACTGGAACGCACCGTTGCTTACCCGTTAACTCCGAACTCACGATATGACGATGGTGGCTAGCCGACAAGGCTCAGCGACACAACTCAGGGCAAACACACACCGTCGGATGAAATCCGAACCGAAACCGCATTCCGCCTGCGAATTTCGTCGAAAAATGCACTGAAATCGACCATCGATTTCCGCGAAGGCTATCGGACCTTGGACGATCAGTCCAGAGGTCACCACATACACATACGTACTGCCCACAGAAGTCACAAGATGCACAATGCATAAAAGTCCCTATATTTACATAAAATCCTTTTATTTTATATAAATAAGGTGATTTTGTGGCTCATTAACGCAAACCGAGGACTTTCGAGGTCCGCCTAGACACGTACTAACAGGTCTCAACATGCCGGAGGCCGTGCTCATGATCTGGAGCACAATGGCCCACTGTGGGAGGTGCGGGAGCGACCAGAACATTTAGCAAACAACGCGCACTCAGGAAAACTGTGCAAAAAATGCAGTTTCGGTGTCCGCTGATCCCAAGTGAGGTGAGCACTATGATCAGCACTAACCAGACCTTCGGAGGCATCGGAATAGCCTTGGATCGTCGGAAAACAATCACAAACCTAAAACTATGCAAGAACAGCACTGCGAAAACTTACCGGAGCAGTGGGAGCTAGGGCATGGCCGGCGGCGGCTCTGCTGCGGGCGCGCCGGCGGCCGACAGGTGTGGCCGACGTGGGGAAGACTGGGCTTGCGCCGGCCGACGACGGGAGGCGACGGCGACAGCGGCGAAGCAACCCGTATAGCTAGGGTTCGGGAGCAGCTGCACCCACGGCGGCCGGCGGGGGAGCTCAGGGGCGACGGCGGTGGACTGCTGGAGGCCGGAGGGAAGCGACGCGGCCAATCCCAGGCGGCGGCGGCACGAGGGGGAGGCTTTGCCGAGGGAGTCTGGGGCGGCCGCAAGATGTAAGAGGCGGCAGCTCCGGCCGGCAGGCACAGTGGCGACCGGCGGGGAAGGTCGCCGAGGGTCGGGAAAGGCGGCGCAGCCGACCCAAGGTGGCGGCGGTGGCGCTGGAAGGGAGCTAAAGCTCCTCGACCCGAGCTTGCCCAGGCCGGTCGCAAGCTGCCAGGGCGGCAGCCGCCCCCCATGGTGGTCCTCGGCATAGGTGGTGGAGGAGTTAAGGGAGAGAAAGGAGAAGGTGGTGATGGCCGCGACTAGCCGGCCGGGGCTGGGTCGGCGGTCGTCGGGGGCGCGCGGCGCATGAGGTGAGGGGGAGTAGGGCGGCTAGTTTAGCTGAGCTGAGGAGGGCTAGGGTTTGCATGGTGTAAACCCTAGAGGCTATATATATACATAGGGCGTAATTGCGTATAAGTCCACCAAACTCAGATATTTTAATTTGAGTCCCTCACGGCGTGAGTTAAACGCACGAACACACCCCCATGTTCAATTTCACGCAAAACGGTACATAAAATGTAGAGCTTTTCGCAAAATTACCGTTTACCATTAATGACTTTTCCTGGATTAACGCGCGATATCAGGAGATCCGTCTGTCAGATTTGCGAATGGATCACACCAGTACGATCAGCACGACTGAGATATCAAACTCACAATTTTGTTTCACCTGGGTTGGTCGCAGATTCATGACAAAACCTAACCTCTCTCTCCAATAGGCAAAACCATGCACAAAAACATAGAATACATGTACAACCAGTTTTCTCGAAATTCGTGCGGCAAACCTGAAATCCATCAGCGCGAATGGCTCCAAAATAGTCGGACCATTGAGAATGAGCTATTGGATCGCTATGAACGGAGTCCGATACGCACCAGAAGCCATCTCTACTCATTGACCTCTCCGAAAAAACTGGGTTACTATTCACTTTAAGTGAAAAGTAAAGATCGCGTAAAATCTCCATTCTAAGTCGTTTTCTCCCGAAAGTTGACGAGTGCTTTTGTAATTAAAATACACACAAAAACATTATCAACAGAGAGTTTAGCTATACTGCCAAAATCTCAGTCTTTACACTCTCTCTCTCTTCCAATCTATGCTTATTTGGAGGGTCTTTCGTAGCTTCTATATATATATATATACTAGTAATTACACATATAGAGAGAAGAGAGAGAGAGAGAGAGAGAGAGAGAGGAGAGAGTGAGTGAGTCCGGCTACTATACTCTTATGAGTACGATCGACTTCGTACTCATAAGTTATTTTCGATAATAGAGCTTTCGAATCGACGATTCATACGTTAAACATTATTTAGAGCATTTAAAACTTCTAGAAATTAAATTTTATAATTTTTCGATATCATTTACCCTACGATCAAAGCTGACAAAATTGACAATTTTTAACGGCCGGTATGGAATATTGCTAGTTAAACAGTGTAAAAAAATTGGAATAGGTTGAATTTTTGATAGAAAATTCTATTCACTACCTAAATAAATCAATAACTCCGATCTTAAATTGAAAGATCCGATCATCCATTTTTAGGATGTCGTTCAATTTTGACCGTTCATTTTATACCCGCTTGATGGACTATATAATGATTTCGAAAATTACGAAATTTATTTTCTAGAAGTTTCAAATATTCTAGATCATGTTTAACGGTGTGGATCGTTGATTCGAAAACCCTAACATCGAAAACACTTATGAGTACTAAGGCTCTATACTCATAATATATAGTAACCCTACTATATATATATATATATATATAGAGAGAGAGAGAGAGAGAGAGAGAGAGAGAGAGAGAGAGAGAGAGAGAGAGAGAGAGAGAGATTACTATACTCTTATGAGTATAGAGCCCTTTGTACTCATAAGTTGTTTTCGATGATGGAGCTTACGAATCGATAATTCATTCCGTTAAATATGATTTAGATTATTTAAAATTTCTAAAAAATAAATATCGTAATTTTTCGAAATCATAATATAATCTATCAAGCGGGCATAAAATGAACGGTCAAAATCAAACGACATCCTCAAAATGGATGATCGGATCCTTCAATTTGAGATCGGAGTTGTTGATCTTTATCCAGGTAGTGAATAAAATTTTCTATCAAAAATTCAATCTATTCCAATTCTTTTACACCGCTAAATTAGCAAGTATCTTATACCGGCCGTTAAAAATTGTCAATTTTCTGACATTTTGATCGTAAGGTAATTGATGTCGAAAAATTATAAAATTCGATTTCTAGAAATTTTAAATAATCTAAATAATATTTAACGGTATGGATCATCGATTTGGAAGCTTTATCATTGAAAACGACTTATGAGTATGAGAGCAATCATACTCATAAGAGTATATATAGTAGCCAGACGTACTCTTTCTACATATATATATATATATATATAGAGAGAGAGAGAGAGAGAGGGGGATGCAAACAGATCCGGGTTGGAGGAGCTCCCGCCCCGATCCACCCTGACGGGGGCAGTATATGAGAGAAAATACACGGATTCGGGGCGGGAAACAAGGTAAATTTTACGATCTGAGACGGATTCGGGGCAGGAAACGGGAGAAATTTTGACCCGCCTCGAATCCGCCCCGCCATGATCCGCCCCGAATCCGCCCCGAAAATTATTTATATTTTAAAAAAATATTCCTAAAAAATAATGTATTTACAAAAAAATTAAAAATACAAATAAGTTAGTACTCTCATTTCTAATGTATTTGAAAATTTTGAATTTTGTTTTGAATTTTGATTGATATTTTTTATTTTTATAATTGATATTGTTAAATTATATATATAATATTATTAAAAATTATTATATAATATTTTATAAAATATTAATAATATTATAATTTTATAAAAAATATTAATTGGCGGGGCGGATTCGGCGCGCCGGCGGGAGGCGGGTTACAAGGCGGGGCGGATTCTGGGATGTATTTTTTAATCCGTCACGGATTCGGTGCAAGAGGCGTGGCGGGATTTTGCTAGTCGGGGCAGGAGGCGGTGCGGGGCTCCCGCCCCCAGATCCGCCCCGTTTGCATCTGTAGTGTTTCGGAGCTTTGGATAGGATTGACTTCAGTATTAGTAATTGGTCGACACATCTGGAGAGTGTCGGACTGAGTCGGAGTCGTTTCTGCGCGAAATGGATGCAGAAATGGACTCAACGCACTCAAATAAGCAAAACTGGAGTTTTGCTAGATTCGGGCGCCCAGAACTGGTCTTGGGTCCCTCAGAAGTTGAGTGCAGATTTGATCAGAACTGGAAGCCAATTCGGGTCCATGTTTCGGGCGCCCGGATGAGGGTCCGAAAGTTCACCTCGTGAGTATCGATTGTATTGACACGTGGCTGGTGGTAGGTGAGGTCCGCTGGAGCCGTTTACGGGCGTAGCACACCGCGGGCGATGGAACCAAAGGGGAGCAAATGTGCAGCCTGCAGGTTTCGGACGCCCAGAAATGGGTTTTGGGCGCCTGGAAGTGGCCATTTCTGCAGGTGTAGTAGAATTGCAGCCTTTGTTCCTGAGGTTCATCTGACCCTATGTTCACCCTATAAATAGCTAAGGAGCGTCCCTGGTGAGCTCTTTTCCTCTCTTCTTCACAGTGATCCTCTACTTTGCATTCCAACCTCTCCAAATCACTCAAATTGCTTCAAAATCCACAACTCCAAGCTTGATAGGTGCTGATTCTGCAGTTCTTCAGCGACGACCTCCAGTGTTTTGGCTCGTGTGCGACGTAGGAAGGTCGGATAGCGGTGAAACTTGATTTGCTGGATTCTAGACTACCAGAGAAATCCACGAAGTCCTGAATTTTAGAATTTGGTTGAGGCTAGCTTGGTCGAACTAGAGTTTTACTCTGCTGTTGTTGTATTTGGACAGAATTGTGGATTTTGAGCTTTTCTTGATGCTATCTTTGGAAGCAGGAGAATTTGGGACCTGAGAATCATTCTCCAGTATACTTCATTGGATTTGGGACTGTCCTCAGTGAATTGGAGGTTATTAGGTGAGTTTTGATATTGGAGTTGGGTTAATTAAGCTTAAGTGCTAATATTATAGTTGTATTGATGGAATTAGTGGATTTTGGTGCTTAGATCGGATTTGTGGATCGTTGCTGGCTGAGAGGAGGTTCAGCTGCGAGATCTTGCACCTTTGAGACTTCCTTGCTGCCAGGGATTAGCAATTAAGGTAGGTTTCTTATCGGTTTTGCTCCTAAGCTTGTGTAAAGTAAACATGTATAGTTTGATTTCGGTATAACAGGTTGTAGCTCAAATTCATCGATTAGTATAATGTATGAAATCTGAATTTGGAGCATGATTCTTAATTCGATAAACATACATGTTGGACTTGGATTTTGACTTAGGAGAAAACCCGCGTTTTGACCCGTCATATGATTCTACTACCTGATTTAACTCTAGGAGCCGTGATTTGATCGTATCACCGCTGTTTCAGCGCGGTGGATACCCGGGGTAGTTTAGAATGCATTTACACTCGTGCTGGGACGCCGAGCTTATTTTTACAGCAGAGTCTAGGTTGTTTCGGTTTGTCGGGTGCCGTCGGGGTGGAAGGTGGACCCAGATTCCTATTTTTGGTCTCAGATTGTGCCGAGGGCACGTGGATTTGGTTTCTAGATCTGTTTTGACCCTAGTTATCTATCTTTGGCTGGTCAGAGCCTGATTGAGCTCGGCAGAGATATGCTTGCATACTCGGTTGGGTAGCGCCCACGAGTGCCACTCCGGAGGCGGGCTTAGTGCTTTTGCGTTGGTGTCGTTCGTGCAGGTTGGACGTGCTTTCCACAGACTGGTTAGTATGGAGGTAGCTGTATAGTCGCGACCGGGCGAGACGGGTGTGTTCACAGTCCCAGGGACGTGTATGATTACAGTCCTTACTTGAGATTGTGTCTGAGTTGACACTGTTCTACAGATGGTTAGTTTTAGAGCATGATAGTCTAGTGGCATATAGCTGTAGATTTATTCCAGCTTTTTTTACTATTCCTGCTTATCCCTGTAAACTTAGTGGGTGGACCGATGAGTTTGAGGGCGGTACCCACTAAGGACTACTTGTTTTTACAGTAGTTCTCACGCCTTGTTGTTACCACTGTTTTTGCAGAGCCGTCGTCTTCGACTGCTGCTGTTGCTGATCTTGATCGTGGCAAGGGCGTCGCGAGTTAGAGCCCTTCCAGTCGAGTTGCTGAGCTAGTGGAGGACCGCTGCAGGTAGTGTAGTTTTGGTTTATACATACCGATGTTGTACTCTCGCCAGTGCGAGTGCTTTTGTATCTTGGATATTACGTATGTATAGAACCACAGTTTATATATGCATGTTTTATTCTTTTCTCCTAGCTATATTATACTACTGTCTGTAGTATTGTATGATTGCAGGTACTTTTACTTTTCGCTTCGTATACAGAGAAAATACCTATGTATACGGCGGGTCTGTTAGCGAGCCCGGGGAAACGAGTAATCCGGGGCGTGACAATAATTTTATAAAAAATATTAATTAGCAGGGTGGATTCGGGGCGCCGGCGAGAGGCAGGTTACAAGGCGGGGCGGATTATGGGATGTATTTTTTAACCCGTCACGGATTCGGGGCAGGAGGCTGGGCGGGATTTTGCTAGTCGGGGCGGGGCTCCCACCCCCAGATCCGCCCTGTTTGCATCCCTAGAGAGAGAGTTCGGCTACTATACTATCGATAGTACCAAGCTGTTGGTACTATCGAGTTTTCTATCATTAAATCTACCCTTTGATAATTTCCACCCGTTAGATTATACTATTCAACCAACCATCCTAGGAACCACTATTATCCTAACCGCATATCCTTTTATCCAATGACCAAAAACTCAATAGCACCAACCGATTGGTACTATCGATAGTATAGTAACATAATTATATACTAGTGTAGTTATTCGCGCGATGCGGCGGGCATATATTATCGAAATATTAGATTTTTAATTCAATACAACTCATCTTAAATAGAAACTATCAAATAATCCCAAAACTATACTGTAAAATAGGTTAAAAATAGATAAAAAAATAGAAAATAAGAAGAGAGAGAAAAAAAAAAAAGATAGAGGAACTCTCACTTGGTATTGATCTCTAAGAGGGCGAGGCTTGCGCACGCTGTCTTTCGCAGCCGCCGCCGTCACCGCCTTGGTCTCTACTACCATCACATTTACTGCCTCCGCCACCGCTATGACCTGAAGCATCTTATACAGGTTCTAAAGAACTCTACACAAAATGAGAGGAGGTAGAGTTGTGGGAGTTAGGAAAAATGGATAGTAGAGAAGGAGAAAAGACACGTGGGTTAAGGGGGAGAAGAAATGGGGCCTGGGAGGAGATGAAGCGGTGGACGTTGAGAAGATGAGAAGATACCAAAGTTAAGAGTTAAAGAAAAAGAAGAAGAAAATAGATCCCACGCCTCATGCTAAATGAGAAGAGGAGAAGACACCAAAGTTATGAATTAAAAAAATAAAATAAAATAAATGGATGCCGTACCTCTTGCCAAATGAAGTGGGTCGTAATTTATTATAAGGAAAGGAGTAGGCTTTTATTTTCATGACATGCATAGGAGAGGAGGCTTTTGTGTGAGTTTTTATGATTTAGTGTTATATTAGGGTTAAGGCGGGTGGACGCATTAATTAGATATTATATGCGAAGGGAAGGCGAAAGGTTGGGCCTTTTGGATGGGTTTTTAGGTTTACGGTTTAGACGCGTTAATTAGACGTTATATGCATAGGGAAGGCGAAGGGTTGATTTCATAAGGTGAAAGCCCAACAGTAAAGGAAACACACAGCTATGTGGCATTTCTTTTGGGGATTAATGTATAGGTTATATACAAAATCACAATGAATATTATAGTCAAAAGGAAAAAAGTAAAAAAAACTCCTCAATTAAGCAAGAACTAATTAATCCAGCATTAATTTTATGTATATATGCATGTTTTATATCTTTCTATTTAAAGTACAATATAAAGTGTTCATCAAACTTATTATAACAAAAGAAATTTTCTATTTAATTTCTCACAAGAACAATAAGTATATTAGTCATTTCAGCCTTGTTCTTAGAATAAAACTGCTCAAGCAAGAAGCAGTATCTCTTAAACAGCTCCTCAATAATAGCTTCTCCAAAATGGCTTCTGAGCATGGATTCAACAACAGCTCTATTCCCCTTGGCCATTGTTTGAGCACTTTTGGCCACTTGATGAGGTATGGTACCATTTTTCATTTGGGTGGGGTTGGAATTATGACCATCTTGAGGGGCTTCTTGGGAATTGTCATCCCAATTAACTTCCAAGAGCTCAATTTTCCTGATGGAAAATGAGCCTTGGATTGTGACCTCATCCTTCACCTCCTCCATGGATGGTGCATAGTAGGGCGCATTGAATGACTCCACTTTTTCCTCTTCAATTAGGCCCTATAAATAAAAAATTAAAAAATTAAAAATTAAAAATTAAAAATTAAAAAATTAAAAAAATAAAGAGTTTTAGAAATAATGGGCTTGGGCTTGGGCTTGGGCTTGTGCTGGGATTTAAACTTGGCCAAGCTAATACTTAGTGGAATTTAGGGTCTGTTTGGTATTGTGGACTGTCTATCTTTGTTAGTTAATTTATGAATTATTGAAAATGCGAATTAAACGGTCCGTTTACGAATTTTTTGCAAAGAAAGAGAATTATTCGCGAATTTTTGGGCCAGCAGAATAATTTGCGAATTATTCACGAATTATTTTCGAATTATTGAAAATCTGAATAAAAAAATTATAATTATTATGTTTAAATATAGATTAGGCTAAATTACGGAAAACCCCCCGTCAAAACTCTCTTTTTCACTTTCCCTTCCTGTCATTTAAAAACCTACACTTTGACCTCTTGTAAAATAAAAAATGTTCACAGGGGGGTACGGTGTGACAAAATGACCATTTTGCCCTTCGGCATTTTCGTCTTCTCCCTCATCCTCCTCATCCTCGGCGGAGGAGGCCGACCTCGGGTGGGACGCAGGCGGCGAGGCCGTCGTCAAGGAGGACGATCTCGTTGAGGGTGTCGGCCATGCGGCCGATAGAGGGCGGGATGCAGCCGCCGAGTTTGGTGTGGGCGAGGACGACGATGGAGACCGGGGAGTCGCCGAGGTTGGAGGGGATGGGGCGGCGGCGGCGGCGGAGGTGGTTGGAGTTGAGGAAGATGGCATCAAGGGGGTGGTCGAAGAGGAGGTTGAGCTCGTGGAGGAGGGCGAGGACGGCGAGGGCGCCATCCCGGAAGCCATCGAAGCAACAGGGAAGAGAGGCGGAGGGGCATTTTTGGCATAAAAAAAATGTTATAACAGAACCCTAACGGTAGGGGGTGAAGTGCACATTTTTTATTTTACAAGCGGGCAAAGTGTAGGTTTTTAAATGACAGGGGGGGAAAAGTGAAATAGCAGGTTTTGACAGAGGGGTTTTCTGTAATTTAGCCTATAGATTATCTTATAGTTTATATTTTATACTGAATCCATTTTTGAAGCCGAATTTTTCAACGAATTTAAAAATTAGAAAATAAATTTTATGCGTATTATACCCGTACCTAATTTTTGCCGAATTCGAATTAACTAACTATGCTGTCTAACGATGTTAGACGAAAAGGAGTAGAGTAAAAGCATATAGAAAAGTAAAATTAGGCTGCTATACTATTAATAATACCAAACGTCTGGTGCTTTTAAGTTTTCAGCCTTTGGAAGAAGATTTTTACTGTTAGGATAATAATAGTTTCCTAGGGTTGAGTTGAATAGTATGATTTAACGGGTGGAAATAGTTAAAGGAGTAGATATAACGACGAAAAAGTCGATAGCATAAAATACTTGGTACTATCGATAGATAGTTTAGTAGTCGAACTATATATATATATATATATATATATATATANTAGGCGCTCGCGTGGTAAGGAGAGAGCTATTTATGTAAATATAAATTTCTTAGGCCCATTTGTAAAAAAAATATTTTGAGGGGGCTAAATGTAAAGAAAACCCCTAAATTAAGTGCAACTTGGACAAGCAACTGAATTAAAAAGGGTGCAATTTGTCACATATAATAATTAATGATCTTGGTCTCAGCATTTTGCTTTTGGCTTAGAATGATATATAAAATAATCATATATTTTATTCAAATTATACATGAAAGTCATAAATGAATGAAGATAATTTTATTTTAATAAGAGTGGGTAACAAAGTATGATGAGGAAAGGAGACAAGGACATGTTTAATTTGAGTATATTTTTATTCAGGTATACATTCAAAGTGCTTGGTACTTTTACAAGCACCATAACTGAACTATATATATATATATATATATATATATATATATATATATATAGTAGGGCTATTATACTCTTATGAGTATAGAGCTCTTCGTACTCATAAGTTGTTTTCGATGTTGGGGCTTTCGAATCGACGATCCACACCATTAAACATGATCTAGAGTATTTGAAACTTCTAGAAAATAAATTTCGTAATTTTTCGAAACCATCATAAAGTCCGTCAAGCGGGTATAAAATAAACGATGAAAATCGAACGACATCCTAAAAATGGATGATCGGATTCTTCAATTTAAGATCGGAGTTATTGATCTTTATTTAGATAGTGAATAGAATTTTATATCAAAAATTCTATCTATTCCGATTCTTTTAAACCGTTAAACTAGCCGTATTTTATACCGGCCGTTAAAAATTGTCAATTTTGTGAGCTTTTGATCGTATTGAGAATATCTATATACAGAGCCCAACTACTATACTCTTATGAGTACGATCACATTCGTATTGATAAGTTGTTTTCGATGATAGAGCTTCTGAATCGACGATCCAGACCATTAAACATTATCTAGAGCATTTAAAACTTTTAGAAATCAAATTTCATAACTTTTTGATATCATTTACCTTACGATCAAAAGCTCACAAAATTAACAATTTTTAACGGCCGGTATGTGATACTTGCTAGTTTAACGGTGTAAAAAAGTCAGAATAGCTTGAATTTTTGATAGAAAATTTTATCCATTATCTAGATAAAGATCAATAATCCCGATCTTAAATTGAAGAATTCGATCATCTATTTTTAGGACGTCGTTCGATTTTAACCGTTCATTTTATATCCGCTTGATGGACTTTATAATGATTTCGAAAAATTACGAAATTTATTTTCTAGAAGTTCCAAATATTCTAGATCATGTTTAACGGTGTGGATCGTCGATTCGGAAGCCCCAACATTGAAAACAACTTATGAGTATGAAGGGCTCTATACTCATAAGAGTA